>NW_022196915.1:34974712-34976683 GCF_008632895.1 Mastomys coucha
GTATAGTAGAGGATTGCAAATTCAATCAGCAATAGGAGGAGAGGACCTCAGCCCTGTGAAGGTTCTGTACCCCAGTGAAGGGGAATGCTAGGGCCAGAAAGTGGGAGAGGGCGGGGTGGCAGGCATGGGGAAGTGGGAGGCAACAGGGGTTAGTTTTTGTTTGTTTCTTTGTTTTTTGGTGGGGAAACTGGGAATGGAGAAATTTACATGTAAATAAAGAAAATATCTAAAAAAAAAAAAAAAGGAACATAAGCCGATAGACAAAGTCATAAAATGTTGCTTGCTCAATCATGTAGATCAGATTCACAGGAAGTCACCTACTTTTGATAACATATATTCGGTCTATAGTATGATCACTGTGTCAGGTATTACCAGTGTTTTCTTCATTATATCTCTGGTTTGTGCCAAAGATACCTGAACTCCAGTGTTCTAAGATTTTGCAGCCAAAGCTGATAGTGTTGGTGGGAATGCTTCATCCTGTATGAGACTAGTGCTATATGTAAACTATATAGATAATTAAAAATAGCTCCCACCCACCACAACCTCCTTACTCAACACCACTCAGTCTTATAAATTGCCTCTACCAGATCTGGCCCAGTGTGGTTCTCAGATAGCTACCCACAACCACAGCCACATCTGTGTGAGGATAGGTAAACCTTCTGTCTCCATTAACTCTGACTGTCAAATTGATTGAACTGAGAATCCAGAAGATTACAAACCACACTCTTGATCTGCTGGGTGTTTCCAGGGAGGAGGCACAGCAAGTGTTCACCCTGAACACTGGTGATACTATTTAATAAACTGAGAAGGAAGTGGGAGAAAGCCACCGACCCTTTGCTTCCTGGCAGTCATGATTTGTGTGGCCTTGCTCCCTCATGAGATTGAAACCTCTGAACCCATGAGACAGAATCAGTTCTCCCTCCATTAAATTGTTTCTCTTGTGTATTTGGTCATAGTGACTGTAATGGTTACTCCTGTGTCCTTGTGGCCAAATTACCTATGCAATTCAGAGGGAGCTAGGCTCAGGGTCAGGGGTGTTGAACCATCATGGGGCACATGATAAAGCAGAGATGCTCACGCCCTTGTGGACCAAGGAACAGAGAGAGAAGTAACATAAGAGAAGTCCAAGACATGATACAAGTCTGTGCTCCATGCCCCATCCCCATGGCCTGCTTCCTCCAGATAAGCTCCACCCCCTACCACCCATCTCCTAAAAAAAAGTCAGGCTAAGAATCTGTCAAAGAATTAGCCCACTCATTAGGTTAGAGTCCTCAAGATCTAAGTGCCTCTGAAAACATCATCAAAGACACATCTAAAGGTACACTTCACTAACCTCTTTGGCATCTCTTAATCCAGCCAAATTTCCAATGAAGATTCTTTATAACAATGAGAAGGAAGTCTAATGCTCAGAGAAGTCTAATGACCAGAGAGATGACTCAGTAGTTAAGAGCACTGACTGCTCTTTCAGAGGATCCAAGTTTGACTCCCAGTAGCCACGGAGTGGATCAGCGTTGTGTGTAACTCTAGTTTCAGGGGATGCAATGCCCTCTTCTTTCCTCTTTGGGTGCCAGGCATATACACAGTACACAGGCATACATTAAAACAAAGCATTCAGACACATTAAAGAAAAAAATTTAACATAACTCCATGCCTCCTCGCAATCCCTAACTCCATGTACCTTCATACCTCCTTGCAATCCCAGGACAAAGCATAATAGAGAAACATCCAGATGCACCCATGACTCAGTCTACCCAACACCCTTCTCTAAGGTCTGTCCTACTCAACTGGGACTAGGAAGAAGGCATCAGTTCCCAACTCAACATTAGCTAGTAGTGAAGCAGCATAAATAGCCCACAGGAAACTGTGACCCCTTTCATAATGCTTTTTCTTTCTTTTTTTTTTAAAAAAAACTTTTATTGCATTATGATGAGAAAAGTTACATGATTTTAATTTATCTGAATTTGTTAACAT
>NW_022196915.1:34977536-34977994 GCF_008632895.1 Mastomys coucha
GGTAAGAATTTGGTTCATTAGCTGTGATAATTTGGAAAAGCATTCCTCTCAGAGAAAGAGTAACTTATTCTTCAAACTTGATACAAGAGTTACAAATGTCAAACAAAGCATTCAGTCTCACTTTGTTGTTCTCCTACAAGCCACCTCCCTAGTTAATTGTATATGTTTCTTTTGGATATATAAATACTTTTGAAATATATAAGCTGGTCTGAAAACCATAGTATAGTGTAAAAACATGAAATAAACAATACTACTAGTAGAGAGGCTGAGATAGGAGAAGCAAGATTTCAAGACCCTTATGTTGTACACAGCCAGACACTGTCACAAACATACAAGCTGACAGTGTATATAGATTGTACAATGTTGGATCTATTTCTCCAATTATCAAATGAGAGAGACCATTGGATGACAATCAACAAATTTCTAATTCCTCATATTATTGGATTTCAATCGATTAG
>NW_022196915.1:34978328-34978491 GCF_008632895.1 Mastomys coucha
CATCTATTATCTTTTGTAGGGCTGGATTTGTGGAAAGATATTGTGTAAATTTTGTTTTGTCATGGATTGTTTTCTCCATCTATGGTAATTGAGAATTTTGTTGGGTATAGTAATCTGGGCTGGCATTTGTGTTCTTGTAGGGTCTGTATGACATCTGCCCAGG
>NW_022196915.1:34979024-34982654 GCF_008632895.1 Mastomys coucha
CTTGCTAAATCTGACTGGAGCCTATCCTTCCTGTGATCCTGATTGTGTCAGAACTCCTCAGAGTCAAGTTGTCTCTGTGATCTGTGATTCTGGGATCCTGGGATCCTGGGGTTGTTAGATCACCTGGGAGTGGAGCTTCCTCTGGGTGTTGTAGGACTGGCTGCAGAGCTTTCGCCCAAGGTCTGCTCTGGACACCAGCCCAGACAGACCGGAAGGAACCCGAGTCACTGGGCTGGTGGAGTTCCTGTGTGCCTGGTCCCACTAGTCCCAGTTACTCCCAGTGTTGGGACAGATGTTGGTTCCTGCTCACCTCTGATCCTAGGTGTGTCAGAATGCCTGGGAGTGGAGCTTTCTCTGGTTGTTGTGGGACTGGCTGCAGAGCTTGTGCCCAAGGTCTGCTCTGGACCCTAGCCCCCTTTTTCTTTCTTAAATTAATGGAAGAGCTGTGAAAAAATTCTCATTACCACTCCTGTTAGGGTTTCTGGGAGGAAGAGTACCTTGGCAGATCTGGGCCAAGGAATGCCACAAAATTACACCATGCATGACTTTAGATCACGAGAGAGATTTGCTTGGGTGGAGGTATATAAAGGCTGTGTCTAAGCAAGGATGGAGGAGAAAGAGACAAGAAGCCACGAAGGCACGGGCTTTCTAAAGAGGTACAGCATGTGTGCATAGGGAGAATACAGGACTTGTGAGAATAGTGGAAATATGTCGCATTTGGTGGCTGGTGATAATGTGGATGTTGACACTGGGTTACTGAAAGCAGACTGGGTGGTCTTTGGTTCACCAACAACTGTAGCTGTTCCAACAAGATTGGTGGGGTCTACCTCTGTAGGATGGCTGTGTGCTAGGTATTTAAAAACAAAGATAGTATGGGTTTTTGTCCCCAGATATGTAGCTCATGCTTTCTTCTATATATTTATCTTCAAAAATGAGTTTTTTAAACTTTGCATACATGTGTCAGATGGTCTTCATGTGCAGAATTATCATCTGGCATTAAACTATAGCCAAGAAGTTTTTTGTCTTGGTCACATCATGATAAGAAATATTCATGGAAAATTTGGGGTTTGGTTGCCTGAAATTTTTCTGGTTTCATCAAATGTGTTCGTTTGGTAAAGGCAAGCTGTAAATGGTGGTGGTAACTATGGGATGAATGGGACTACATTCCTAAATCCACTTCAGAAAGATTATACTGATCCAGAGGCCAGAAATCAAAATTTCAAATTATCCAACTCTGAGTTGGAGTTGAAAAGCAGCCTTTTAAGGTTAACTTGTTTAAATTATATGTTCCTTCCCTGTCTTGAGCAATTTAAGAATGCATATATACGTTTATGCATCTAATCAGTTACCTCATACATAATGTGTAGAATGCAAGGCGCTGCACAAGGCAACTCACCAAATGTTGCCTGGCATGGAACAGGCATTAAACGGGTACCTTACAGAGTCAAGGAAAAATGCTCCAGCTAATGGAGTCATTTCTGATCCCTATGGCCAAGGCAAGGCAGGAGAGAATTGTGCTGATACCAAATATTGCCAGCTGAGGCTGGGAAGGCAGACCACAAAAGAGATGATGGTCAGGCAAATGGTAAACAAATGCTTTCTTGCTTCTTATACATGAGTAAAACCAGCCACAGAAAATTGGTACGAAGATATGGGGCTGATTCAATGCCAGATCTGACCATAGGCTTATGGAAGTGACTTTTGAGGGTGGGCATAATAAAATTAGAAGCTTCTAGAAAAGGCCTAGAATGCAGAATCCTGGGTACCGGGGGCCATTCTAGTCCGAGCTCAGAAGATGGGAGCAGAGGGAACCATGGACAGTGGAGGCCTAGCTCACAGTCTTCAGAGGCGACAGGACTCTGAAAACTTGACTAGAAACCATTCCTGTTACAAGCAAAGAATCTGGCTACATTCTGCCTCTGTCCTCAAAACTTGAGGGAGGCTAAATTTTAAAAAGAAATGAACTTGGTTGTTTGGCAGAAGGCATTTCCAGACGGCATCCAGGCTCTGGGATGGTTGCTGCCCACTGTGCAGTCAGCTCCACCGTGTGAGAACACAGAAAGTGTGCCATTTGGCAGGGAAAAGAGTGTGAGCTTAGAGACGAGACAAGCAGCCATAAGTGTTAAAGAGGTTTAGTGCCTTAGAAGTAAAGCCTGAATCTCTTCACTAGGACAGTAGGAAAGGAGCCCTAAGGATAAGATCCTACCTGTGGAAGGCTCCAACTGTAGAAATGCAAATTCATTTGAAAGGAGATAGCCTGAGTTGAGACCACTTTTGAAAGGATTCCCTACAGGAAAACAAGTGCTTAGAGAAGTAGGTTTGGCCATAAAGGCTCCTAGAAAGCACTACAGCTGTAGAAGGAGTGCAGCCTACATTGTGAGCTTAAACAGCAGAATTTACTGTTATTCCTATGTTGCTGGATTTGCAGGCACACATCCTCCACTGCATGGCCAACTACATCAAATAGGGAAAAACTTCAGTTAAGCTATTGTCCCTTAGGACCAACTGTGTCCCTTCTACCCTCAGAACAGGACAGTCAACAATTTCACTCGTGCCTGTTGAACTCGTGCATGAGCAAAACAGTGCACAGGCTCCTCCAGGTTGTATTGTTACTGAGGCCATTTCAGGTTTAATTAGAATTTGATCTACTTGATGGGTAATCCCATGAAAGCTTAACCAACTCTAGTCTAGAACCCAAAGTCAGGATGCCCTAGTTAACTTATCTTAGCTTCTGCTTGCTTATGTGAACCCCACCCCCAAATTTGCCAAGTGAGATGCCAGGACAGGCCTTCAAGAGCCCCATGTTCTGGACACCAGGGGATACACTCAGGTTCCTGAATACCTGACTGTCATCCCAGACAACTGGAATAAAGGCTTTCAATTGGCTATGATTGTATCTGTGTGGTCACTGTGTCTGAGTGGTCACCTCTGCCGGGTTCCTCATGACACTTTGAGTCTCCGATGATGCTTTGATCCTTTTGAATAAGACTAAAACTGTTAAGCCAGGCTGTGGTAGCACATACCTTTAATCCCAGCACTTGGGAGGCAGAGGCAGGCAGATTTCTGAGTTCGAGGCCAGCCTGGTCTACAGAGTGAGTTCCAGGACAGCCAGGGCTATACAGAGAAACCCTGTCTTGGAAAAAAAAAAAAAGACTAAAACTGTTAGAAATAGCCACAAGTCTATGGAAGACAGGGGTCGAATATTAGGATTGAAAAGTTGAGTGTTCATTGCCAGCATTCAGTCCTTCCTCCTCCTCTAATACTTGGCATTTCTTGTTCTTTTTATGCTATGCTGAAACCACATGTACACTTACTTACACTTGTACATTCATTATTAAACACAAGCTAGGAAAAGGATGGTTTTTTTTTCAAGTTTTTTTTCCAACTGTACAAATATTTCACTTTTGTGGTAGATATGTACATAAAAATATATTCCATAGTAAAAATACAAAACCCCATTGTAACTCCACAGCTTCTATTTCAAGTAGCCGTTCTAACTGTATCAAAGTCCATTGAAGCCGGGTGGTGGTGGCGCATGCCTTTAATTCCAGTACTTGGGACCCAGAGACAGTAGGATTTCTGAGTTCGAGGCCAGCCTGGTCTACAGAGTGAGTTCCAAGACAGTCAGGG
>NW_022196915.1:34982664-34988381 GCF_008632895.1 Mastomys coucha
AAAAAAAAAAAAAAAAAAAAAAAAAAAAAAAGTCCATTGAGTTGTATGATGGGACTGGTTAATTTTGTTGTGTGATTTTTCTTCTGCAACCTTTTTTCCTAAGAAAGTTTAAAATAAGTTAAAATATTTTTTTAAGCAATACATTTGAGTCTCACGTTGTTGACAAGAGGTGAGCTTGTAGTGGTTAATATAGATTTGAAGCCATCTAGGAGACACATCTGGGCAGGTCTTTGAAAATACATCTTCCTAGAGAGATGTAACCATGGAAGAGAACCCCACTGAGTGTGGACTGCGTTGTGCCACAGGTTGGGATTGAAAAGGAGAAAGTGGACATCAGTATTCATCAGCCTGTTTCCTGACAGGGGACACCCTGTGACCAATTTCTCAAGCCCCTGCTGCCAAGGTGCAGCTGCTCCTGAGATTCATGCTGCCCTCAGCCTGCGATCCCAAATCCACCCTTTCTTCTCCAGGATGCTTCTGCCAGATTTGCTGTTACCACAATAGGACAGTAACAAATACAGCATTTCTTGGGTGACTTTGCTTTTGTTTCGGTAAACTCCCAAGTTGGCCAGGACTCAAATCACATGCCCAGTTATTGGAGAGGACCACAGCGACTGCCCAGTTATTGGAGAGGGCCACAGCGACTGCCTGGCAAAGGTGGGCTTTGGTCCCAAGATCCTTCTTATTTCCTTCAACAGACTAAATTTCCAAAAGGCAAAAATAAAACACACATAGTCCAGAGCCTTGAGAGTATCTTAATTTGGGGCTCGGAGGACATTGTCAAAAGTGTTGGGAGGGTGAGAAGCTCAACAGTGCAGAAGCTGTCTCGTAATGTTTAACTGTGATAAGAAGGTCTGTGAACCTCTAGAATGGCTAAGACCCCAAATGAAAGGAATCTTTCCAGTAAGGCAATTAAAACAAAACACTGAGGAATTCTCAGCAGTGCAAATGCTAGAAGAAGAGAGAGACAGAGAGAGACAGAGAGAGACAGAGAGAGAGAGAGACACAGAGAGAGAGACAGAGAGAGACAGAGAGACAGAGAGAGAAGAGAGAGAGGAGAGAGAGAAGAGAGAGAGAAAGAGAGAGAGAAAGGAAGGAAGGAAGGAAGAAAAAAGGAAGGAAGGAAGGAAGAAGAGAGAGGAAGGGAGGGAAGGAGGGAGGGAGGAAGGGTGGGAGGGAGGGAGGGATTGAGGGAGGGAGGGAGGATGGGAGGGAGGGAGGGAGAGAGGGAGAGAGGGAGGGAGTGAGGACAGTCAGGCAGAGGCAGAGGCAAGTCCTGTGTATACCTTCATTACAACTGTGGAAGCCAAGACACAGGACAAAAAAGCTGCTTGTCCAATTTGTACCATTGGTGAGAAGCAGGCTTGACTTGCAAGTGTTTGAGTTCCAAACAAGAGCTGCTAATACTTCAGTAAATGATCTTTGTAGAACTAAGAAAGCATAGGATCTCCATGACTACATGGCTGCAGACCTCTCTACAACCAAGCACTTCGGAGCCATGGCTCACCCTTGGTTCACCTGCACATAACTGTACCCCATTGAGAAAATAAAAATTCAGCGTGCCACTGTTAGACTTTGCATGTGAAATGCCCCCCCCCCCAACAGCCTGTGTGTTGAAGTCCCCAGCATGGAATCACCCTAGGGAGGTTTGGAACCGTATGAAGTAGAACCTGGAGAGAACTTCTGGTCACTGGGAGTGACACTGAGGGAGTGCTGTGTCTCCAACCTTCCCTCCTCTTTTGCTTCCTGTCTGCTGACTCCAGTGAAGTGGGCAACTTTGACTCCCCGTGTGCTCCCTGCCATGGCACACTGCCTCATGCCAGTGCAGAGAGAATCTCTTGTGCACAAATGTGAAAGTTCACCTGTCAACAAAAAAACCGATGGCCTATTAGCTGAGGCAGGAAAGAGAAAATGGGACATCTGGCAGAAAGAGATAGGATTTGGAAAAAGAGTAAGAGAGGGAGAATAGCCCCCGGACTCTGAGGAAGTTGCACATAGGAAGCTGAGGAGAGGTAACCAGTCGTGTGGAAGACATAGAATGGTTTAAACAGGTTAATGAGTTATGAGCTAGTCGGGGAATGAGCCAAAGCTTTTGGTCTAAGCATTTATTCATAAATAATTAAGCCTCTGGGTCATTATTCTGGGAACAAAGAGGCTGGGTAGAAAAGCTCATGGCTACATTACAGACTCAAAGGAACAGAGCCAATTGATCAAAAACCTCCAAGATTGTGATCTGGGGACTTGGGGATGGCTCAGGAGGCACAGTGCTTGCTGTGTATCTGCAAAGACTTTTGGGTTTGATGCCCAGAACCAATGTAAAGCCAGACACAGTACATGTGTGTAATCCTAGTGACCCTGTGGTAACATCAAAGGTGAAGATAGAAAAGTCTCTAGAAGGTCATGGGCCAGCAGGTAACCAACCTGACATATGCAACACCAAACCAGAGACCTTACCTGAAGTAAGGGAGAAATCAAGAACAAACAC
This sequence comes from Mastomys coucha, assembly GCF_008632895.1. Classification (NCBI taxonomy): domain Eukaryota; kingdom Metazoa; phylum Chordata; class Mammalia; order Rodentia; family Muridae; genus Mastomys; species Mastomys coucha. The sequence continues at coordinate 34,985,150 of NW_022196915.1, forward strand.
CTGAAGCTGTCCTCTGACCACCACGTGTACACTGTAGAACATGTGTCTGCATGTATATGCATACATGCACATAAACCATGCTTGCAATGGTTTGTTTTTAATCCATGAGCCAAAATGAGCTCATAGTTCATTTATTAATTTGATTCATCACACATATTTGTTAAAGTAAAGGAAAGCTGATGACCATATCTACTCTCTCTGTATGAGCCACTTAATTTCCAGCCAACTCCCTCTCTGCCCCTCACGTCTCTGCTTCATGCCCTCTCATGCATGGACATGCCCCTTCAGGACCGCTTTCCTACAATTTTTATTTAGTTTATAAATGTACATTTTATTTTATTATTATGCAAGCACTAGGAATCTAAGCATGGAGCCATTTTGAGAATGAAGTCGCACGTCCACACAGACAGCTCCAGTTGGATAGCTACCTCAATAAAATCTGGGTCTTGTTCTAAAGATGGGAATGGAGGTTAAATTCTGATCACCATGGCAGCGTGCTCATCTTATGAGAAACCAAAGGCCCAAAGATATCATCTATCTAGTAGTCATGAACCCAGCTCACTGTTCAGAGCCAGCCTACCTCCCATGCTTACTCTTGGACTGGTCATCTGAATGAATCAGGGGAAATTTTTACCTTTCAGTGGATTGCCACTAATAGGGGAATCTATGTTTCTGGATTGCGGAATCCTGCATAAACACAGATACTTCTTAATGGTTTCTAGGGAGAACTACTTGGTGTGGGTCTGTTTATTCCATTTATTATCACTGTTCCTGTTGCTAGGAGACATGCATATAAGGAAGATAGATAGACTCAATATCCCATTGAGAGAAGCCACCAAAAGTCCCAATAAAAGGAGCCAGACACCAACTGTTTGAATTGCTTGGTCTCATTTTGGAAATGTGGTCACTTCAAAAAAGCTTAGTCCCTAAACCTGGAGAGTCTGTTTCCATTCCTCTGTGCTCGTGGAATTTAGGGGACACTGCTGAAGAGGTGTATTTCAGGGAGCGACACTCAGGAATCGAAGAGTAAGTGATGAACGAGCAGACATTATTTGGGTCGTGCAGTTTTCAGATAGGGCTGCAAGAGAATATATTTTTGGATGCTTCTATTGGTATTTAACTTGGAGACCGAGCATGCAGTAAATCAGGAAAGCCAGCCACTTGGTACAGAGGGAGATGTTTTATGTATGGGTCTGACAGTGCTCAGTGACCGCATCGGTGGAAGGGGCGTGGATTTATGGCTCTACCCTTGCAGGTGGTACCAGCCAATGTGCAGCAACGCTCTCTCTGTACCTGAAAGTATTTACTTATTTATTTATTTATTTAGGTTCAATCTGAGGTAAAGGTAAAGAGCAGGGCAAACTGTGGGCTTTTTGAAACGTAACCTGTGTGCTGACTGCCACAGTCTTAATGAATGGACAGAGTGGCTTGGAGTTCTTCCCAAGGCATTCCTGTGCAGTCTTATAAAGTGCAGGCAGGGCTATGGGGAGGATGTCTGGGGATTCCTTCATTGACTTCTCTTAATCCATGAGGCCAGGTTGCTTTACCCAACAGCAGGTACAGTGTCTGAGTCCACGAAGATGACTTCATCTTAAGGGTTCTCAAATCAAAAGAGAGTGTACACAATAATACATACATACGTATTTAATAAAGGGTCCAGCATAGATCCTACATGTCTTTCCACTGGTGAAGCTAGATACTTTTCAAATTCAAGAAGACTCAAGAGCCCACGAAAATGACGAGCCCCTTCTTGGAGGCAACATTGGGCTCAAAATCCAGTTTTTCCCCTTCTTCCCAGGCAGAATCAGAGACTTCCCATGGCCTCCAGTTGGAAATTTAATGCGGGTGAGGTATTTCCAGTCTAGAACTAACTCTAAGACCCTCAGGTTGCAGCTGGAGGCTGTCTATGAGTAGCCTCCCTTCTTCCCCTCAGGCAACACTCCCAAGTCTCAGCTGCTTTCACCTTCTGTTGCCTGTGGAGGGCTCATCATGAGTTTTCAGATGATGTGTCTGGGCATCTCTCCAGCTTAGTGGTCTGTTAGATCAGTATAACAAACCCCACAGGTGAGGTGGTTTACGTGGCTGAAATGTATTCCCTCACAGTCCTGGAGACTGAGTACTGGCAGGGTTGGTTCCCTGGTTCTCCCCCAGCTTCTAGTGTTTACCACATCCTTCTCATCCCCTTGCCTTAGAGAAGTGCTGCTCTGCTCCTTCCTCTCTGGAGCCGTATCTGTGTCTAAATTTCCAAGTTCACATGGATATGCACCATAGTGAACTAGAGACCAGTCCACTTCTGATGGATGCTTCAAATCGCCGTCAACACCAAGGATGGTATTTGATTGCCACTATGGTGGCTGCAGAAGGGCTAGCCTTTAAGAGAAGATCTGGTGACTAAGAGGAGCTATTGCCTTTCTTTGAGAAATACAGTAAGCAGATCTTGGGGGACTGAGGGGTTCCAGGGGTTACAAAGTGAAGCTCTTGACTTCAACTCTGGCCCCCACTTGCTCACCTTACGCTTTTCTGTTTGGAGCTGAGGGTGGCACAAGGCCCTCTTTCAATGTTGGATCCACACTCTTGGAATGTCTCACCTGCAGAACCGTGCATCAAAATAGACTTCCTTACAGATCACCCAGTCTTTGGTAATTTGTTCCAGCAACAGAAAATGAGCTACCTCCTCTTACCCGCTTACACCTTCCCTGTTTCAAATAGGAAACTGTTCTGTGGCACAACGAAACCGACAGCACCAGTGCCTAGCAACCCTGTGGTCTTGGTGTGGTTGTGAGTGCAAGGCCCATCAGCCCAATGTTCCAAAAAGCATCCATGCATGAGCATCTGTTCATCTTTTACCTTCCATCCCCAAAGGAAAGGTGAGATGTGTCTCTTGGCATGCAGGAGTATAATATACAGGGAATCCTGTGCCTAGTACCATCTCGGGGGTGGAGGAGGGCAACCTCAGTCTTGGTCTTTCATAATTTCAAAGCCTATTGTTTAGCAAAAAGAAGGCAAAGAGTTGGCAGAAGAGAGCAGTGAGGCCAAAGGTTACCAGACACAAGAACAGATTGGGAGGTGACAGACAGGCAGGACCAGAGCTGGTAAGATTTATCTGATCGTCTCCATGTCAACCACGCAACACTTTCTTCATTAGCAGACTGGAGGATGGGAGCTAGGCCAGAGTTGAGCCTATATGCTGTGAAGAGTGGGTGTGGGAATGAGGCGGACAGGGGCTGGGGGG
>NW_022196915.1:34988391-34994858 GCF_008632895.1 Mastomys coucha
TGGCATTGAGTGTGGGTGTGTGGGAAGCATGGGATAGCTCAGCAAAGCTACCCATGGGCCCAAACCAGTTTATGCTACAAGTTATGACGTCTCCGGAGCTCAGGCCATCGCTAGACCATGAGCAGGAGAGGGTTTGCCAGAGCAAGAGGAGACTGGGGAGATAACCAGATCTGAATTTCAATTCTGTGTCCTGGGTCCATTTGGCCGTAGGTAAATAATTTCATCCTTCAGGCCTCACATCTGTAAAATGGAAAGAAGAAAAATACTTATCCTGTAGGCCAATGTGGAGGCTATACATGCTTCATATAGAAAAGCATGTAACTGATGGTGTGTGGCTAGTACCTGGCAATTATGATGAGAGAATCTTACATCAACCAAGCAACAGTACCATTTGAAATGTATGTGGAAAGCAAACCTTAGGTATCCTGAGAGACTTGTGGGAGCATAAGTATTGCTGCTGGCTAGAAGTCACATACAAGGAGCTGTTTTTCTCTCTGGAGGAAACAAGTGGAAGGGGTCAGGATTGTGCTGAGAAGTTTGCCCTCAGTTATGTCCAACTAGTGCCTTGGCACTGCTACCTCTGCTCTGCTTTCAAGAATGAGTGGAAAGGTAAGAGGATAAGGATACCGTTTGCCTGGTGTTTGCCACGTGCCATGTGCCACATCCCGTTCTTTCCATCTGTGCATGCGTTAGCCCCTTTCCTTGTTGCTGTGCCACAAAGACCTGCAGAAACAGCCTAAAAGGAGGAAATATTTATTTCAGAGTTCCAACGAGTTCACTCCATGGTCACTTAGCCCCACTCACATAATGGGAGGATGTGAAAGAAGAAATTGCTTTCCTGGTGGCAGACAAGAAGCAGATCGAGGAAGAGGGTGGAGGGCAAGAAGCTGAGGAGGGGCAACCTCAGTCTTGGTCTTTCATAATTTCAAAGCCTGTTGTTTAGCAAAAAGAAGGCAGAAGAGAGCAGCGAGGCCAGCCATAACCTCCAAAGTCACTCCCAAGACACACGCTCACACTCACACACATTCACAAACACACATATCCACACACAAACACTCACACACACTCACATACACTCACACACATTCTCTCACACACACTTACACATATATACATACACACACACTCATACACACATTCACAAACACACTCACACATATTCACACACAAACACTCACACACACACATACATTCACACACATTCATACACACACATATTCACACACAAACACTCACACACACACTCACATACACTCACACACATTCTCTCACACACACTTGCACATATATACATACACACACACTCATACACACATTCACAAACACACTCACACACTCACACATTCTCACACACATTCACACATACTCACACTCATATACACCAGTGACAGCTTCTTCCAGTGAGGCCCCCACCTCCCAAAACAGTGTCACCAGCAGGGATCTAGGGTTCAGGAGACATTTCATACTCAAAGTCTAACCGGTCCACATCATCTCACATAACCTTCACAGTAAACATATTAGAGACTCATAGTTAGGTGTTCATTTTTACATGGTAAGCTTAGCACAAGAGTGTCAGAGGTAAGGTCTGCCTCCAATGCGCATGCCCACTACCACTTCACTGGCATGATGTGTCCTCTGTATGCTGTGGCTTTACCAAAGCCATGTGTGCGCATGTCCATATATGTGCACATGTGTGTTCATACACTGATGTGTGAGAGCTCACTGGCCTTACCTCCAAGCTCAGCAACTACAGAAAGGAAGGGCGAATTGCTTCAGCTCTTCTGTTCTGTCTCACAGAACTTACTGTTCACTGCAGGGCTTAGTAAAGGAAGCAATACTGAGAAAGGTTGAAAGAAATAAGACCTGAGTCATGAACATTTAATGCCGCCCCCTCTCTCGGAATATTAAGTGTTCCAGAACTCTATAAATAATGTCAATGTGACTCACTTCCTAACTGTGCCATGGCCGCCAGCTTGAAGCCCTCCCTTCCTTTACCTGCGTTACAATGGGTCAGCCATTCTATGGGCTGTTATATAGCCATTAGTAGTCAGGACTGGAGAGATAGATCAGCAGTTAGTCGTGCCTGCTGCTTTTGCAGAGGACCAGAGTTCAGATCCCACCACCCACAAATGCCTGTAAGTCCTCTCCTAAAAGATCCACTTTCCTCCTCTGGACTCCACAGGCACGAGCACGCAGATTGAAGAGCCCCCTCACCTTGGCCTCTACACAACGACGATGACAACTGTCTCCTGATATATTGATCCTCACACTGCAGATGGAGAAACTTGGACATACATAGGTGGAATGATTAAGGAAGGACCCAAGCCTTCTCTGTTAGAAAGAACACTGTAAATGCCTTCAGCTCCCTGAGCAGAAGGTGCCAGGTTCTTGCCTGGCAGTATTATTTCCAACGCTTTGCACAGTATTAGATCACTTTTCCATAATCACTCCATTCTCTTTTATGAGGCTTGAGGTTTAATTGGAGGTTCCAATAAGACATTTTATATGTTTAATGGATTTCGGTATAATAACCAGAGACTGCAATGAAACTCAGAAGGCCGGCTGACTTTTAATGAAGCTGTGTGGTGTGGGGGTGGGGGAGTGGACTTTCCGAGGGACATCCTAAGCCTATAGTGTAGTAGACACAAAGACACGTAAGGAGAATGAAGGTGTTTGGGATCACCAGATAGTGTGAAGCGTACGTGCCCAGTCCAGGTTGTGACAGACAGACCTTGAACTTGTGGAGTGGCCAGTTCAGTGCTGGGAAAAACTTTGACAACATCTCCCACTGGTCACTCTGGGGACTCCAAGGGTATGACTCACACTTTTTCCTCTGGCGCTTCCTTCTGGGTCCTTAGTCTAGATTAGTGGACCACAAACACCACTTGCAGACTGGCACAGTTTCCAACGCCTCGAATGGCACACTCTCCCTTCCTGTCTCCAAAACACTCACTCACACCTTTTGAATGATTGCTCAAGGAATTTTTCTGCTTGGCACTGAAAGGAAAATGAGATTAAGAAAAAGAGCAGGGAACAAGGGAATCAAACCTGACAGGAAACCTTCCGTGTACAGTGGAATCAAACGATTTCCCCAGAACATTTTAGTGTCTATCGCTGGCTAGGCATTCCTTACCTTCCCAGCCCTCTTGGGAATATTTTATAATTGCAGAGAAGCACTCTCACCACAGAGATATGTTAAACTTAATATACTTGAAATGCCATGTACTACATGTCTCAAATGTTAAGTGCTTGGCCTATATGTGTCAATGGACAATCTGTAAGTGACTTCCCTCGTAACCAAGGACCCTCTGGCCTCCCTGAGGTGGAAGTGTGAAGCACGGGTGGTCATGGCTCCCTATGCAGATCACACAGGCTGACTGCCCTTGGCTTTTATTAAAATGTGAGGGGTTCCAATCCTCTATGCTTTTTCTGAGACATATCTCAAATGTGAATGCGTAAGATATAGCTAAGGTGCTCCTTAAGAATCTAGATTCCTGGATTCCTACAGACTGACTCAGCTGAACTCAGGAGCCCCAGGTGTGGATTATAGCTGCAGCCACTTCTTACCCACTAGTGACTCTGAGGATTAACACTCTCTGAGAAACTGGACTATAGCCCTTACCTAGAGGAGCACAGGTCCTTGACCTGTCTGTATCGTCCCTCCAACCCATCTCTTGGGTTGTTGCCACTGTTCAGGGTCACTTGCATTCTTTAGGGTCAAAGTGTGACCTTTCAGGGGGAAGATTCTACAAAGCTCTCCTTCCCTGACTAGTAACAAGCACTGATGTGTCCTTCACCTATCTTCGAAGGACATAATTCTTTCTATGTGTTTACTTTGACATTGACATTGGCTTATAATTTGGGGCTTAGGGCTCCATTTCTTGTTAATTTGTCTTTCTAGTGGTCCTCACATCTGAAAAGGCACCATAATCATTGGCAGAGCTTGCCAGACACCATGTTCAAACTTATTCCAGGCCTATCAGCCCAGATGCCTGAAGTCTGTGACAGGCTTGCTGCAACTCTACAGGGATTCAGAAGCCACCAAACACTGAGCATCATTTTGTAAGTCAAACATACCAACATGTGTTTAGGTCTCCTAGGGAACCATTCCACTCTGACACTGGTCTCCAAGCCCAGAAATCCCACTTGGTAAATTTAAGAGATGAATATTGGAATTTCCATCAAGGCCACAGGTTACAATTAAGCTTATAGATTAGGGTCTACAACTGAAGAAACACTAAATAAGCTAACATCTGGGCACAAAGTCGTACATATGCCTATGTAGTACCCATCATACCAAGCATCAAGTGCTCCTTCAAACAGGTTCTCCCCCGCCCCACCCCAGTTAATTCTGCTTCTTTATTTTAATGTTTTAATTGAAATAGAATTATGATGATTCTAAGCTCCTCCTATGCCCCTTCTCTCAGATCGTTAGCCTCTTAAGCGTCCTTTTTTAAAATATTTATTTTTATTTTTATTTATGTATATGTGTGCATGTCTATATGTGTCCATGCCATATGCGTACACGTACCTGCAAAGGCCAGAAGAAGACATCAGTTCCCTAAGACCTGGAGTTAGAGAGAATCGTGGACTGCTTGATCCCGAATTAAAGCTGGGGAGGGCATTTTGGTCACAGGTCACCAGCAGAAGGGCAAAGGTACCACCAGATGCCACCCCTCCAGGTGCTTCACTCTCTCTCATCACCATTCAGAGGCATGGATGTAGGATATTCCCCAGAGTAGACTACTCAGACTCTAGTTCAAGCCAATAAAAAGTCTTTCTTAGCCAGCCTTTGACTACACTGGGTATTGCCAGCACTGAGCCTCTCTCAGGGTGAGCTTTAAGTATGAAATCCATGCCCTGGGTTGACATTCTTCAGTGAACAAGAACAGTTAGCCAGAAGCAGAACTACAGAAGCCAAAAAGCAAGGTTAGTCCGTTTAGAGACTTTCCCAGAACTGTGGACTTTGATGGATTGGGTCTTTGTTTTTGTTTTGGCAGGTGATGCTAAGTGCTAAGTTTTATGGCCTGACTGGTGCTTCCATCATGGAGTCAGTTGTGCTAAGGTCTGAGGGCCTGTTACAATAGAGGATTGCTCTGTAACCCTACAATGACTCTGAGAATAACAATAATGAAGTGGAGCATGGCCCCTCACCTTCTGCTAATTAGACACGACCCAGCTCGGGATCAGCCTGTTAGGCCATTCTTGTTCCTGCCTTTTGCTCATGCACAGGTCCATCTTCAAACTTAACTCTGTAAATGCCATGCTCACTCAACCCCACAGAATTTCAAAAACATTTCCAGGCAATGGCTATTCTATAGGCAAGTTTATGGGACTATCACATAGACACAGCACAACTTCATCTATGTCTCCTAGGCAACTGTCTCCTTGATCTCTGCTTCCTGCCAGTTCTTCACTAGTGTCTTCTTTCTTTTCACTGTGAAAATTACTTACCTTCTTCCTTCCACCTAAATCACTCCCAATGCCTTCCTCTTCCCTCGGCCTCCAAGGGCTCTTCTTTGGTGTTCTTCCTCCTTTGAACCAGAAGGAGGGAAATTCTGCCAGCTAGCCTTCTCGTGTTAGCTCTCTGTTATTGAAATAAAATATCTGAGACAGAAAAGGTTAGTTGTGGCTATGGTTTCACAGGCTTCTGTTCATAGTCATTTGGTCCTGTCACTTGGAGCCTGCCTCTAAGCAGAACACTATGATGGTTCATGTTAAGTGTCAGCTTGGGGCTGGAGAGAGGACTCAGTGGTTAAAAACACTGACTGGTCTTCCAGAAGTCCTGAGCTCAATTCCCAGCAACCACATGGTGGTTCACAACCATCTCTAATGGGATCTGATATGGCTGAAGTCAGCTACAGTGTAATCATACACATAAAATAGATAAATAAAACTTTAAAAATTGTCAGCTTGGGCTGGTGAGATGGCTCAGCAGGTAAGAGCACTGACTGTTCTTCCGAAGGTCCTGAGTTCAAATCCCAGCAACCACATGGTGGCTCACAACCACCCATAATGGGATCTGATGCCCTCTTCTACTGAAGGACTGTGCCCATGAAGAACTGTGAAGCAGAATAAACCCTTCCTCCTTTCCGTTGCTTTTGTCAGAATGTTTTATTTAGCAATAGGGAAACGAAGACAAAGGCTATGGTAGGTACATGTGGTGGCTCAGAGAGGCTCACTTTTTGGGGCCAGTAAACAGAGAGAAAGGACTCCAGACTCCATGAAGGGCTTACTCCTAAAGATCTAACTTTCTCTCCCTATATTTGTGCTGGCTAGATTTATATTAACTTGACACAAGCTCTATGGTCATCTCAATTGAGAAAATGCTTCCATGGGATCAGACTGTGGTCAAGTCCATAAGCCATTTCTTATTTGGAGATCGATGAGCGATGGCCCAGCCCTGTGGTCAGGGCTACCCCTGGGCTGGTGGACCTGGATTCTATCATAAGGGCAGGCTGAGGAAG
>NW_022196915.1:34995370-35031182 GCF_008632895.1 Mastomys coucha
AAAAAGTAAGCCACATAAACTCTTTCCTTCTCAAATTGCTTTGGTCATGGTGTCTCATTACAGCAATAGTGACTGTGACTAGAACAACATCCTATCTCCTAACACTTCTACCTTCCAAAGGCCCTACACATGGACAATCAAGACCTTTGCATACAGGTTACGGTGGACTAGTTAAGTCTCATACTACAATAGCTCCTTCACCCCAAGTTCCCTGCCCTAAGCACTAACTCCTACAGAGTTAGCTGAAATGTTCTCTTTAGACACAACTACGTTTGGACAGAGTTCACACCTCAGATGTTCTCTTCTTTCCCAGACACAGGAAAAAGGTGGAAGGCAAAGTCTTCTGGGAGGTGTATGAGGTTGTGTGACTCTGGAGCATTTCCTGGGAGGCAATGAACCTACTGATAAAATTGGTCTAGATAGATAGATCCTTGGAAGGATCTTAGGAATGCACTTGAATATGCAGTGTGGATTCTTGAAACCTTTGGGGCAGGAGAGCGTGGGCATGTAGGAAAAAGCACTTGGCAAGGCAATATGCATCTTTAGAGCCTTTTAGGTAGAGACAAGGGCAGACTCACTTGAAAAGAAGTCCTCAAATAACCTGAAAGAAGTAGACAGGTTCATCTCCCTCATCACTGTCAACTGTGAGACCCTTTGTGAACAGACCCAGCCCCCCTCTGTCATCCCCACTAGCATTCTTGAGGACAGTATGCCATTAGCTGCCATATGAAGCAGGCACACCACCCCGAAGAGCTTAGAACATCCTCCAGATCTTCTGCCACAGCACAGAGTTCCATCGCCCAACACAGAATGATTCACCCAAGTCAAATGAGGGCAGGGAAGACAAGTGATGAGTACAGGCCATTATTAGAGAGCGCCCACAGAGAGCCAACTCCCAAGACTGCAGTGCTGCCTGATGGTGGTGCTTCTCTGTGTTCTCTTGCATTGGCCAAGTTCTAGGTGCTAAGGCATCCAAACATGGGAATCCTGCATTTTACTCTTGCTGCCCATCTGACTCTGACTTTACCAGACATTCTAGCGAGCCTCTCATACCCCTGTGGGATTTCTCTCTGGCCTTGAATAACTTGAGTGATGATAAAAACAGACAAACAAACAAACACAGAAGGATCTAAGGCATTTGAAAGAAACAACAAAAAATACTAGGGCATCTGAGGTATGTGTTTTAGAAGCTAATATGTGTTTAAACTTCAAGATGCTCTGAAGATTCAGTCACCAAATGAATCATGCAATGACTATGTAACTAGGGCCCCCAGCTGCACTCTGGCACCTCATCAGACCAGCATAACTGTCCATTTGGGCTTACACCCCTTATTTTCTCTACATTTATGGACATCCGTATCTGAGTTTACTAATAAAGATAAATCCTGTTTTCAATGGCATCACTACTGAGAGCTGATCATCTATCAATATATTTCATGTAGGGATTGATTCACAAAGGAAATGGAAATACAGACATATTTGGAATTCATTTTTAAATTATACCCCTTCTGTCTCGAGACTTTACTGCTATGTCCACGTCTCTGCCGAGAGAGGGAAATACTTTTCCCTGGGCACTGGGGTTAACAGCCTCCTTTCTCATCTCCTGGAAGTGTTAGCCAGCTGGACCTTTGTTTGCGGTGTCTCTGAAGCATTGTGCTCTGACAGCTTGCTTGATGGATGGAGCTGTCCGCATACCCCCGGTGCAGAGTGGATGAGAACATTGCCTCACCTATCAACTCCATAAATCAGATGAATAAAAATGAGTACGGAGCTAGGCCCAGGGACTCTTTCCCCATTTTAGTATTCTTTGTAGATTATAATCTTCACAATGCGCTCCAAGGAAAAGAAGAGACTTTAAAGAATTAGCTTTAAAGAATGAGCATTGATGAACTGGGTGAAAGGCTGCTCGTGAGAAAGACATCTAGACAAATAAGCAGTGCGTGCACGAACGAGCCTGTCCTCTGTGATGTGGGATAAGAATTTGAGGCATAAGAAATGCGGTGTGTAGGACAGTGAGGGAAATGGCAGGAGACATGCCAACCCTACAGAGGAATTGGCAAAGGAAGGGGAGAAGGCAGGGTCACACAGAGGGAGCTAGGAGAGAGGGCATCCTCTTATATCCATGGCAGATGAGTTTTCCTGGCAACAGGACATTTCTTTGCAAATCTCCTGCTTGCTTACCTTCCAGTTTCTTGGAGTGAGCAGTGATGCTAGGACGTTCCCTTGATGCTAGGAATTGGGACTCATTCCATTTTGTTCTCAGTCCTACACTCAGAACAGGGATCTGGTGTATGACCCATGAATGAATGAATGAATGAATGAATGAATGAATGAATGCTGAATGGATTAAGGCACAGTAGCAAGATAATTACAGTAACTTTTCATCAAGAAAGCAATGGGCAGCCTGGTGAGAATGTTGCAGAGAACTGACCCAGATTATATAAAGGGGTGTTATGAGGGTATTCATGGGATCTTGACAGACATGACAGCACATGCCTGTAATGTTAGCACACAGGAGACCAGAGGCAGGAAGATGAATTCCAGGCCAGCCTGGGGTACATAGCAAGACCCCGATTCAATCAATCAATCAATCAATCAATAAAGTATGGGATATCGTTTCATTCTCAGCTAAGAAAACAATCTCTACCCTTCAAACTGAGGAGCGGGAGTGTGCTTAGAGTCCTCCACTGGGGAAGTATGTAGCTGGTATGCTCTGCCGAGCTTCCAGTGAGCGAACGTTCAGTGAATTGGTCATTTCCGCTTTCCTGATTGCCATCGGCCTTCCCTCAGAATAGGAGGCCATTTTAAGTCCAGCACAGAGGTGGTCCCACCATGTCAGCATTGCTTCAGCTTCTGGGCCTCAGCATCTCCTGAGAACACTGAAAGACAACACTCACACCTCGACTGCTAAGCAAGGGCAGGAATAAAAAGCGAGATGCTGTCAGGGAAGCCTGCGAGGGGTAAAAATAGCTAAAAAGGAGAGAAACGCAGTCCAATATTTTGTCATTTGCTTTGCCTGAACATTACTCTGAGCACCCTCTCTCCGAAAATGAAAAGACATCGTTTTGCAGAGTGGCAGCTGCGGCTGGTTGCAGGAAGCTGCTGGCTGCTGCTGATAAACAAATGACCACGTCCCCTGAATGGGTTTGTGTACTGCCCAAAGCTGATTTCTGATTTTTTTTTTCTGCCTCCCCCATTTGGCCAGTGAAAAAGATTTAGCTGGAGTGGAGTTATTTCCCTCTTAACCAAATCCTTTTGGTGTTTTGAAAACTTTCCAAGTGAGAAAATAAACCCTCCTACTCAGCTTGAGTCAGGTGCTCAAAACACAAGATAAACACATAGCTGCCTGGGAACATGTTGCCTGCTTCCCTCTGCTCTGGGGTGGTTAACCCTTCCTCAGATCATCCTAGCTCTTAGAGAGACACTCCAGTTGACACGCATTTGTCAGGACCCAGGCAGAGCTGAGGGACATTATTCACTGAACAGTTGAGGATGATATGATGTCAGAGCTTCTTCCAGACCATCTATCTGTGTTGAGCTCTCTCCTTGTTGAAGGGTCAGTATGTGGACTTCATCATCTCTGTCTCTGCTAGTGGTTTATGGTTTTATCCCTGCCTAACCACCCCCCAGCAATTCAGTACATCTGATTAGTCAATTTGTCTATTACAATTTTAAAATGATGTACTTGATAATAAAAGCTCCTGTTTTAGACCCCCAGTGGAGGGATGAGAACACCAACTCACCTACAAAATTTTCAGTCCAAAATTGCTCCTGTTTTAAAGAAATGCAGGGAAAAAAATGGAGCATAGACTGAAGGAATGGCGACCAGTGGTCAGTCTAATTTGTGATCCATCCCATGGGTGGGCACCAATCCCTGACACTATTACCAATGTTATGTTGTGCTTATACACAGGAGCATAGCACAGCTGTTATCGGACAGACTCTACCAGCAGCTGACAGAGACAGATGCAGATACTTATATTGGAATGAAATTGGGGACCCTTATGGAAGAGTTAGAGGAAGGACTGAAGGAACTGAAGGGGATGGCAACCCCGTAGGAAGGCCAACAGTGTCAACTAGCCTGGACCCTGGTGAGATTCCAGAGACTGAGCTACCAATCAAAGAGCATACATGGGCTGGTCCAAAGCCCCCGACACATATGTAGCAGAAGATTGCTTTATCTGGCTTCAGTGGGAAAGGATGCACCTAATCCTGTAAAGACTTGATGCCCCAGGGTGCAGAGATACTGGGGCAAGCACCCTCTCAGAGGTGAAGGGAAAGTGAGATGGGGGAAGAACTCTGAGAGGAGGTTACCAGGACTGGGGGCAACATTTGGGATGTAAATAAATAACATAGGCTGGGCAGTAGTGTTATATGCCTTTAATCCCAGCACTTGGGAGGCAGAGGCAGGCAGATTTCTGAGTTTGAAGACAGCCTGGTCTACAGAGTGAATTCCAGGACAGTCAGGGCTACATAGAGAAACCCTGTCTCAAAAAAAAACAAAAATAGCTGGGCAGTGGTGGCGCATGCCTTTAATCCCAGCACTTGGAAGGCAGAGGCAGGCAGATTTCTTAGTTCGAAGACAGCCTGGTCTACAGAGTGAGTTCCAGAACAGCTAGGGCTATACAGAGAAACCCTGTCTCAAAAAATACCAAAAATAAATAAATAAATAAATAAATAACATAATTAATTAATTTTTTTAAAAAGTTCCCATTTTCTGAGCAAAACCATACATACACAAGTGAGAAAAGACTACGGCTTATAAATAAACACTGTTCATGTTAATTCTCCTAACAGTTCATGACACTTTGGTTATTATTAACAGTTTCTGTTTTATAGAAGAGGATGAATCTCAAAGACACTGTGTATAAACTGCCTAAAATCTCATAGTGTGGAAATGGCAGGCAAGATTTTTACCTCAGGCCTGTCTGTCTGGAGGCTGAGGCCCTAATCAGGCCTGACAAGTAAGTGGTGCCGGAGCTGGCATCCTCTGGGCTCACCTACACTGTAACTTTGGATCCCAGCTTTGCCTGACTGAATGCCTTAGGCTTGGATTCCCAGCACATCATCTAAGCCCAAGCCTTGAATGGAGGCCAAGATCTTGGCAGCAGGTTGCTGTAAGTATGAGGTTCAGTTATTCAAAATCTAGGTACTCAGACATCCTGGAGTGAGATGCTTCATTGCTAACCTAGTTAGAGAAGTGACTGAAACACTCTAAAAAGAGTGGTTGCCTTTAATTTTGCTTAGAAACCTACTATGCATTTTGGATACTCATCCAGTGCCTTGGGATTTGTTCTTCCTCAAGTTGGGGCTTGAGGTAAGGGGAGAGGGTTATTAATCAAATGACTCAGAGAGAAAGAAGGTTACAATTCACCTGAGGAACTGCGGTGCTGGACTCCTGCAGTGAACACAGGTTTCTGTATGTGATTTGGGTCATTTTTCTCACACATCTTCTGGTATCTGAAGTATTTGCTTGAAATTGTTAATGTGGGTTTGGGGGCAGAATGATGTGTAGCTAAGGACTAGGCTATCTGTGAGGAAAGGTCTAGAAAGGCTGGAAACCATCCCAAGTGAGGCCATGCAGAGTTAAAGGCAAGAGCTAGTTCCTCTAATGATGGAGGTGCATGGGTAGACATGTGAAGGGGAACCTTTCCTCCTAACTGGGAGAAGGGGTGGGAGGCAAATTAGCCTCAGAGCAAGTGGTTGGCACGTCCTCTGAGGAAGCAGCCACAGGATTTGATCAGCCCTTGGAAATTGTTGGTGTTCATCAGTGAGAGGACTGGAAATGTTAGATATCTTTAAGGGTCCCCCAACCTTGGACTTGGAGAGATGGCTCTGTGGTTAAAAGTGTACACTGCTCTCTTGTAGAGGACCCCCTTTTGGTTCCCAGGACTCACATCAGGCAGTTCACAACTACTCACAACTCCAATGTGGGGGTGGGGGTGAAGGAGGGAGGAAACAGAGATAGAGAATGAATGTATGAATTAGTTCTACTGTTGTTCCTTAAGAAATGTCCACCTGTTTTTGACAGAACCTCTTGCTGACCTGAAATTTGACAGCCAGGCTAGACTAGTTGACCAGAGATACCCCTGTCCACCTAAGGATCTGGCTGTCTTTGCTTCCCTAGCACTGAAGTTACAAGTACATGCCACCATGCCAGACTATTTTTAAGTGTAGGTCTTGGGAAATCCAACTCAGGTTCTAATGCTAGCACTCTAGCACTCTACCTGCTGTGCTGTCTCCTACCCCTCCCTCTTCTGTTCACTGCTATTTGCTGGAAGTCTGGATTTGGGCTAGGGGGAGATAAGGAAGGGGCCATGCGGAGACATGGGAAGAATCCTGCCTCAGCTCCCCTTCAACTGATATCTGCCAAGTTGTTTTCTGCGATGGTTCTGGATTTCTTTCCTACTATCATGATGTAGCCATCCATCAAATCTCCATTTCATGTCTCCTCAGGAAGTTCATCCCAAATCCTTGATCTGCTAATGGTGCTTGCCTGAATTCCTTTTGGCTGCTGTAACAAAATACCATAGACTGGGTAGCTTGCTTGCAAACAGTAAAGTGCTCCTCACATTTGTTGGGCTGAGAAGTCCAAGACTGAAGCAGTCAAAGAACCATTCCTTACCAAGGGCACTTTCTGCATCTTCACCTGGCTGAGAGTAAGCCGTTCCCTCGTGCTGTGTATGGTTCTGATGTAGGAGCCTTATAAATACTTGCTTATTTGAGACGTGACTTTAACTACATGTCGGGATCTGACCTTTCCACCCATTTCAGCATGGACAGGTAAGGATATTGGTTTTCTCCTCATCTTTTTTTTACATTAGACAGAGGGAAGGGAACTGTTTTCTCTTGCCCTGGGAGTGTTAGAAAATTAAGCTCCTGCTGTCATTAAAGAAATGGGTGGCTTTTGTTTGTATGGATTCTACTGGTAAAGGCACCCAGGTACATTTTGACAGATGAGGGTATGTTGAATAAAGATAGATTAAAACTGGAATTTGAGAAAAAAATGGGGCAAGTTGAGATTAAATAGAAATCTAGAGTTTAGCCCTAAACATCTAGGAATGCATTTTGGAAAAGCTGCCTGAAAAGTGGAGGATCCTATTTAATTCTCAAGGGGTGCCTCAATTTCAACACCATACCAGACATATAAATACAAATAACTATATAAATATTGATTACTTTCTGTATTTCAGGCGTGGTGCCAAGTACTTTAGACGATTGTATAATTTACTGGAATCATTACAAATCAATAATAGGTATATCACATACTCTGTTGGCTTTTACCATTTACTATACATTCACATCTTTTTCTACACACACTCCTGTGTTGATGAGGTTGGTGATATGAAATCGAGACTTATTCAAAGATAGGGTAACCTGTGAAAAGTTGCACCAGCGGGAAGTAACGACTCCATATTTGAAAGCTAGGAGTGACATGGGTGGTTCTTTGTTTCTCTTGGTGTTAGCGGGTAGATCTGATATGCATGCTGAAGAGAATGCAGCATCTCAGTGTCGATCACTGCTTTTGTGGGGATGTGAGGCAGAGACAACAACTTCATGCCGTATGGAATTAGGTGATGATGGCATGACCCTAAAGTCTACAGGTGGCTCTCCTGACTTACAGTACTTCAGACCTTACAGCAATTCTGTAAGCAGCTTTCCCTGTGTTACACACTTTTCTGCTTTGACTATCTGGGGGCCTTTCTTCATTGAACTTGCTCATGCTATTGGCAGCAGATGGAGCTTGAAGACACTGTGTAGTGCACTGGAGGTCAGAGCCAGATTTGAACCCAGGTTTATCATGTTGTAAGGCTTATGCTGTCGCCACTATGTACTGCTGTGTCTCATTCTCCACAGGAGACCCTTGCTTACCCATATGAGTATCCTGCTGGGTGTTACTCTCCACAGGGATCTGTATGGACCCACATGAATATCCTGAGTGAGGGAATAAGAAACATACAGTTAGAACAATAGACTGCAAATAGATGTCATGTAAAAATGAGCCTTGAAGGTCTACACTAACTCATCCATGGTACAGACTAATTGCAGAGTTATTTCAGGGAAATTCTCTCCCAACACCACCAACCGTGAACTGAACCCAGCGTCTTTTGCATGCTAGGGAAATATTGACACTGAGCTATAATTCCAGGCAAAAATAAAATTCTCTTAATCAGAAAATCACTCACAAACATTAGATGCACACATTAGCCCCTGGCATGTGGGAACCAGTGTAAATTCTGTGAGCATCAGTGTGTCAGAGATGTGCTTTGTACAGAGAATTTGATTAAGCAAGGTCTGGAAAAAGGATCTATTGTTTTTGCTTTAAAATGACCATGTATAACTTGAGTTTTAGAGTGTCAGCATAATGATACTGAGATTTATTGGGATCTAAGAATCAGTATTTACTTGTCTATGCTACTGAACCCCATTTTCCCCTAAACAAAGTTAATGGAAGCATCTACCCAAGTGCACTCTTAGGATATATTTTAACTTTGTGCTTCTGAACAGTCACTCTTATCTTGACAGCCTCTTTCACATGTATTAAATATATGTCAGAACCAGGAAGGCCAAACACATCCCTTAGCATCCCAGTAGTTTTGAAAAAGTAATTAATGCTTTAAGAACCAGACGTTCACATCTGCCTAGACTTTTAGTTTCTACTGCCTTAGGATTTAGCTTGTTCACAGGCGCTGGGTACTCAAGACTGTATATGCTTCCTACAAGGACTATTCTTAGGTTCTCAGCTCGACATCTTTATTCTTATTTTGCCCACAAATCAGTCAGTTTGATCATATAGTTATCAAACAAATTGAAAGCAGTGGTATAAAGGGATATCCGTATAACTGCTACAGATACAAATTGAAGCTCAGGTACAGAAAGAAAAAACTATAAAATGTAGAAGCAACCTTTCTAAGAGCACTGTGGGCTGAGGTCATTTCACAGATTTAAAAGCAGTGTTAATGCTTAGATACCTCACAGGAACCCAGAGGCATACACCCCACCCTCGTGTTGTCTTCCCCACAAGATAATCCTATTGTGCCTGGGAAATGGTTGGCATTCTTTCTCTAAGGTAGAGAAAGTAGTGAAGGACATTTGAGAAAGATCCTTCGGCATAAACAAGAGGTCAGTGTTAACTTGAGATTCCTCGTGGATTCGTTTGAATTTATTTCCTCTGAATGCTCAAAATTCAATGTTTTACTCCAAGATTTATCTGAGACAAAAAAAAAAAAGTAAAAGAAATATTGTTTGCTCATGACTATGAGGTGTGTGTATATACAAACATATGTTAGTAAGTGATGCCGACATATGTGCATGTGTGTAGAACCATAGAGCAGTACATATGGGTGTTCTTAGGGAGCTATGGCAAATCAGAAGAGCTTTAGAACTACAGTGGTTCAGGAACAGACAGAAGAATTGGCCCAGGCCTTTGTGTCAGCAATTGTTTTATGATTTGGGCTGTTTGTCATAGTTTCTTTCTATGTAATAGGAGCTTCTTTTCATACTTAATGTTGAACACCATTTAGGCATTCTAGCCACAAGTTTGAGAAAATTATGTGGAATTTGAAGCTTGTCTTTGTGGTGAGTATCCCAGACTTGGGATTTGGGACTAAGAGACAAAGCCATGATCATATTACTAATATGTTTAGCACCTAGGCCAGTCATGAAGCCCTTTTATGAAGTACACCTGAGTAATGTAGTCTAAAGTTTGGTTTCTTTCTTATTAACAGCAATTGACTTCCTCCTGTTTATCTGTTACGGGGGTGGGGTGGGGTCCATTCATCTTGTGCTAGATTCTCAAGATGTAGACTTGTTAGGGGTCACATGATGTCACTTCAGAAATACCTCTACTTCTCATAATTTTCTAACTAGTGTTGATCTTTAAAGACCTGACTAATCTCAGTTTTACTTTTTAAAAAGTGAGACTGTAAGAAGGGCTATGAACTTCCCAGTGACTTGTTTCAGGAGGCTCACAATGTCTGGCTGTCTTTCCATTAGTGCCCTTAAGATTGATGGATCAAATCAGGTTGTCAACCTCTAATTCATACGTCATAAAATTTCTCATCAACATTTAACCTATGCTTGGAGAAGCCATTGATCATTGCCTAAAATAGACTCATTGCTTCACTGGGTGTTCCAAAATGGAAATTTTCTAATTCCACTAATTCTTTATGTGTTTTTTTTTTTTAGCTGAAATCCCAAAAGAAGGACTTACCTTTGTCAAATAACTGGAAGCCCTAAAATATGCTTAATAGAGGAGGGGAGGAGTAGCTATCCTAAAAAGATTAAGACTTTTCTACAACAAAAGCTGGGCCTGATATCAGAAGGTTCTAGAAACTAGGCGGACCTCCCTTAGGATTAGGAGGAGGAGGGGACTTATGCCAGATTGAAGCAAGCTTCCCATTGGAAGATGGAATGAGAAGACAGACAGGAGTCTAGGGAAAGGGTACCAGTTTCAACTGATTTCAGTCTTCTCAAGGAGGCTAGCGCAGAACAGCCCTGAGGATGATGGGCACATAGTGGGGCATGCCCATGGGCTAGCCACATGGATGACAGCAGAGCAGGAGGGGGAGGGGAAGGAGGAAGAGGAGGAAGAGGAAGAGGAAGAGGAGGAAGAGGAAGAGGAAGAGGAAGAGGAAGAGGAGTATCATCTTTGGGAATGAGGACGTCTGGGGTCTCTACCCAAGCAGAAAGGAAACTGAGGCAGCTGTGGCCAGACTCAATGCAAGAAGTCTTCAGGGTATTCAGAGTAACTCATGAAGGTCCTGGGTTTGAATGACAACACTTTTTACTGTCCCCCACAGAGCCCTACCTGTGTCTCAGCCTGTCTGGTACAGCTGACTCCAAGTGGTCCATAATAGAAATCACACCCTTTCCTGTGACAGAACATTCTTCTGGACCCAGCCCCGCTTTCCAAAGGAACCTAACCTTGATAAAATGCAGAATGGACGGGCTTCATATGGACAGTGTATTCACCACTACTTCAACTGGTACCCAGTCAGTGGAGTCCCGACCCTGTTTGGCCACGTCTGACCCTACCTTCATCTCAATGAGTGTTGAGGGACTTCTGCTTTTTTTGCAGCACCCTCTAGATCAGGATGACTAAAATGTGGAAGCTCAAAGACTTGCCCAGGCCTCTGCCCACTCTCCTGCCCCCCACCCCCAATTCCTTTCCCTTTGGGATCCCAGACATCCAAGCTTCCTACTATATTTAGGAATTGACTGCTAACAATCATTACCACTTGAGCCCATTAAACGAAAATTCCTTTTACTGCAGCGTTCCTTACACTAAAGAGCACTAAGAATTATTTTTAGACTTAAAAAATAGCAGTTTGCTGGTGCTTGCCATCCAATTTGTAACAGATTTCCAGAGATTAACACTTGCTAGGCTTTTTGGCCGCATTTAATCACAAAAGTAATTCTGCATTCCATCAGTATACTGAGCTCCAGGGATAAAAATAGCCTTGCAATCTGGTTGGGTGAGGCTGGGCCACCAGGCTTTGCTTCCCAGTTGCTGTTTTAATGTTAAGAATTGCTGGCCTTTTGTAAGCCCTGCTTGCCAGGCAACACCCCAGAGCGCTGAGTATCTGATGGGCTGTTAGACCCAGCAAGACCCTCATCTCATTACAAAACAAATCCTTCCATGGAGCAAATGAAGAGAGTGCTTGCGTCTGATTATCTGGCCAGATTTTAGAGCCAAGCACCCATATAATGCATGCTGTTTAGGGAAAAAAAATGACTTTCAATAAGGAAAGTGTTTCAGGGGATGAAAATACTCCTGTATCCACTGTGGATTTGACTCTTTTTCGTGTGTGTGGAGAGGCCACTAACTAATTCCCCAAAAGGGTAGAAACTCCAGGAGGAAGTGCCACTGGACAGGACAGCTGGACTTGCTTTTGTTTTCTGTTGGAATCAAGCACTGTAGATCTGGGATTAGGATGCTTCGGGAAGTCACAGGCGCTGTAGATCTGGGAGCAGGATGCTTCGGGAAGTCACAGGCGCTGTAGATCTGGGAGCAGGATGCTTCAGGAAGTCACAGGAATATAACCTGCTCGAGTTGTGGCAAATAACGTGCACTGGGCGTCCTGCGAGTGGTGTTTCTACCTTGAGAAGGAAGTGAGAATCTAGGAGTTCCACATCCCAGCAACAGATGTTCAGGAAGTGCCCACGCTGTCTTAGAGAGAAGCAGGCAGGGTGGGGTGTCTGTCAGTCATCCTCTTTTGAGGAGACATCAGTTCTCAGGGCTGCCATCTTGTTCATTGTCCCTCTTGTGTTATTCCAGAGACAAAGGCTCTGGTAGCAACGCCTCTTAACTTGTAATACACAGCTCTCTTTTAGCTGTCAGCTACTACCTGCTGAGTTTACGGATCATTTTTAAAACATACACATGTACACACACACAGACACACACAGACACACAGACACACAGACACACACGCACTCACACACACACAGACACACACACGCACACACAGACATACACACAGACATACACATAGACACACAGACACACACAGGCACACACACAGACACATACACACACAGACATACACACAGACACACACAGACATAGACACACAGACACACACACAGACACACATAGATACACACACAGACACACACACAGACACACACACAGACATACACAGACACACACACAGACACACATACAGACACACACACGCACACACACACCGACACACACACAGACATACACATAGACACACACAGACACACACAGGCACACACACACAGACATACACACAGACACACACAGGCACATACACACAGACACATACACACACAGACATACACACAGACACACACAGACATAGACACACAGACACACACAGACACACACACAGACACAAACACATAGATACACACACACACAGACACACAGACATACACACACACATAGACATACACACACACAGACATACATACACACAGACACACACACACAGACACACACACACACACACACAGACACACACACACACACACACATACTTGCACATGCTTTGGCTGCTCCAAAGGAGAGAGAATAATTCAAGCTCCCTGGTGCAGTGGAAGGCTTTCCTTCTAATGGCGTCTTCAGGAACACTCTCTATCTACCCTCCCTTCTAACCTATCCCACTGTCTTCTTCATGATCTCTGACTTTTCTGACTTCACAGGAAATGTATTTTTATTTTGTTTATTTAAAAAATTTAAAAATAAACTTTATTATTTAAAAAAAACTTGCAAGTAAAATTCAGACACCAAAATTAACCCGACTCAAAGTCTAGATATCTCAATGAACTTCAGTGTAGGAGCTTAACGTTGGATTTTACACTTTCCCTATCCAATATACTTCTAATGTACTTATCTACCACCCAAAATGAAAAATCCATGCCAGAGTTAGAACTAGGAAAACAATTACCTTTATATCCTCCTTCCTAGCTCAGGTGACCTGCATTCAGTCTTCTTCAATGTATTTTTTTCAGAGATCAATTATATAACATATCACATTGATGAACATGAATTTGTTAAAAAATCATGCATTTTAGAGTTAGAGGTAGGGCAAGGAACTTAATGGTCATTAGCATGTACCCAAAGTATAATGTGAGAAACCCTGAGATGAGCAACAGGGTAGAAAAAAGGTTCTATAATATATATAATCAAGTATGAGTGCAGAACAAGATTGAGAATTCCCAAGCCACACCATATAAATGTCTCAGAAACACTTGAAGCAACAAGCTAAATATGTTTAACCCACTATTTTCAAACCTTACATGACTTAAGACCTTTTCCAAATATTGGTATTAACCCCCCACAGAGGGGTTAATACTGGTTAATACACAGTTAATGCTGGTTCTGTTGAGTTCTGAAAGTGAGAAACCTGAGGCTCCAGAGTCACATTGACTTTGCTAAGGGCTGCTGCTCAGTACTGAAGCACAATGTTGCAGTCCCACTTTGCACTCCTAACTGGGTTGATGCTACGGCCCAGGTGGCCCAGTGTCAGCGCCATGACACATCAACAGGGCCCGCAGAAGAAAGAATTCTGGTTTCTTTGTTCTCTTAAAGAAAGCAAAGAATATCAAAGCAGCCACTTCAAGACCCTTTTCCTCACTGTCCTCATTTTGCATCAGCTTATAGGTTGCGAAAGTGAAATCAAACCATAACACCTCCGTATTTCCAGCCCAGGGAGTTTCAACGAAGGGCTGGGGTTCTAGAGTACCCTACCTCTCTGAATGGGGTCTCATGTCTTCATAGGAGTCCTTGCAATCTTCTCTGGACTGTTTCTGATACAGTATCTGTTTTTGTTGTTGTTTTGAGCATGTGTTAAAATGCCAGAAGAACCTGTTTGGCAAGATGTCCTTAGGGCTGTGTGAAGAGAGGGGAACTGAAGCACCTTGACAAGCTTAGGCAGATGAAGAAGACGGAGATTAAGGGTGTCTTAGTTAGGGTTTTGCTGCTGTGAACAGACACCATGACCAAGGCAACTCTCATTTAATTGGACATTTAATTGGGGCTGGCTTACAGGTTTAGAAGTTTAGTCCATTGTCATCAAGGCAGGAGCATGGCAGCATGCAGGCAGACATGGTTCCAGAGGAGCTGAGAGTTGTACCTCTTCATCTGAAGGCTGCTAGGGGAAGACTGACTTCTAGGGAGCTAGGACGAGGGTCTTAAAGCCCACGCCCACAGTGACACACCTACTCCAACAAGGCCACCTCCTCAGACTGCCACTTCCCAGGCCAAGCATATTCAAACCATCATCACAAAGGGCCACTTTCTCAGTGACCAATCTGGTCTCACCACACATTTGTTTCTTGGTACAATATTCATAAGGATGAAATAAAAATAATTCTGTGAGTTCTTGTCTTTTAAAGCAAAACAATTACTTTTTTACATATTTATTTTAATTGTGTCAGAATTTTTTAAGTGTTTATTATTTTAAAGAGTGTATTATTAATTATGTGTGTATGTATAAAAGAGTTGGGTATGTGCACATGACTGTATGTGACTTCAGAAGCCGGAAGAGGACATTGAGTTCCCTGGAAGTGAAGTCATAAGTAGTTGTGAGCCACCACACATAGGAACTGGGACCTTAACTCAGGTCTTCTATAATAGCAGTACTCAATTTTAACCACTGAGCCATTCCCCAGCCTCTTTCTTATCTGTTTGTCTATCTGTCTGTTCATTTATCCACCCATTGTCCATGTATCTATCTGTCTATCTATCTATCTATCTATCCATCTATCTATCCATCCATCCACCCATTCATCCATCTATCCATCCACCCACCTACCTATCCCTTCATCCATCCAACTACCCATGTATTTATCCATCCATCATCCATCTATCCATCTGTCTATCTATCTATCCATCCATCCACCTACCCACCCATCTATCTGTCTGTCTATCCATCCATCATCCATCCATCCACCCACCTACCACCCATCCATCATCCATCCATCCATTCATCTGTCTGTCTGTCTGTCCATCCATCCATCTACCTACTCATCCATCCATAATCTATCTACCTAGTATGTGCATGCATTCCACATATGTGAGTGTGGGTATATGTGTGTCGAATGCATGTGTAGATGTCAGAGAACAACATTTTGCCACCATTCTCTCCTGTCATTTTATGTGGATTATGGACTGAATTCAGGCATTAAGTTTATGTAGCTAGCATTTTACTCACTGAGATATCTCAACTGTCTCTGTTTCACAATTTTAAAAAATTATTCTAAGTATTCTGTTTGCATCAAATAGAGACCATTACAGAAAGCTCAATTGCTCAAAATATAGTGGAAAACTGACAATGAGGCACCTAGCATCCAACACCCAGCTTTAATTGGTGCATCTTCGACATAGACCTTATACCTAAGGCTCAGGGAACACTGTGGAAGAGGAGGTGGAAAGACTGTAAGAATTCCAGCTATAGGCAATTAAAGACTGCTGAGGAGGGGAGACTCAGTCTTCAGGGATGATCCCTGATTAGGTTATCTAATACCAAGCAGTCAGCCCTAAGAACATATACATATGGGAAATATAAATGGCTTTGGCAGGTTGTGTTTTTATAATTATATATACATGTAACAACAATCATTTAAAAAAGAAAAAATAAATCTTTTTGAAAAGGAAAGCTCCCTTCTACCTCTTTCTTCCTCTTCCTCTTCCTCCTCCCCTACTTCCTCTACTTCCTCTTCCACCTCTTCTTCCTCTTCTTCCACAGTAAGGCAGGATCTTACTATGTAGTCTTCTGTGGCTGGCTTGCTACTCTTTATGTACACAGGGATAGCCTTAAACTCATATAGATCCCAGGCAAGCCTCGAACTCAGAGCTCTTCCTGCCTCTGCCTTCAAGTGCTGTGGCTGCCACGAGGCTCAGATGTGCTACTTCTCTTCAGGATACTGCACAGATCTGACATGGTTTCCAGGGGTTTCTATTGGTTGTAATTTGTTTTCTAAAAGCCAGAAGGATATTATGTGCTGGTTAGATTATTTTTTTTCAATTTGACACAAGCTGGAGTCATCAGAGAAGAGGGAATCTTAACTGAGAAAATGTTTCTACCCAATTTACCTATGAGCAAGTAATTCTTGATCCATGATTGATGTGAGAGGACCTAGCCCACTGTGGGTGGGGCCAGCTCTGGACAGGTGATTCTGGTGGTATAAGAAAGCAGGTTGAGCAAGCCTTGGGTGAGCAAGCCAGCAAGCAACATTCTTCCGTTGTCTTTGCTCTACTTCCTTCCACCAGGTTTCTGCCTTGAGTTCCTGCCTGGTTTTCCATTAATGAGAGACTGTATAGGATGTAAGATAAAATAAAAACACTATCCTCTCAAAGTTAATTTTAGTCATGGTGTTTATCATAACAACAGAATACAAACAAAGATAAGCTCTGAGGTAAGCAATGCCATTGTCCCTAACTAAACACTCCTGAGACAGGAACTGCCCATATTTCTCTGTGACAACACATAATAGTAGACATTTTAGGTGGGCCAATATTCTGTTGACCTTACATATTCAAAGCCCAGTGCGATTTTGCGCTGAACACTCATTCAACACTTGAGAAACTGATAGTGAGAAGTTTTATGTTCCTCCCTGGGGAGGGGTGTTTAACTTCTTACCCTTTGAACCTCCTGAAATTTGGAAAAAGGAAGGCCTCATTCTAAAACAATGACTTGAGGCGAACCCATGAGTTGAGAAGGGCAGAGGGTGAGCAGGCCTGGAAGGTTACACTGAGATGGTTTCAACACATTGAGGCAGTTTCGATACAGTGAGGGAGACAACTCACAAGCTTCCTACTCCCAAATCCATGCCTTGGTCCCTTGTGGGAACTTCATTATGAGGGAAGTATATCTCATGCAATAAGAAGATAATCTGAAATTGCTCCAAATTATGTTTCAAGGTTATGCGTTGTCACCTAAGGCAATCTTAGAAGTAATCTCCTCTATGAGTGACTGAAATGTTTAATCCCAACAAAGTATGAAGTAAAATACTCTTAAGTGATTCCACACTGTTCTTTTCCTATTTAAAATGTTCCTTGCAGACATGGTAACTAAATGTATTGTACCCTAGAAGAAATTCTGACTGGATAAAGGACATTAGGCAAAACCTAGGGAAATACAGATGAAGCAATGGACTAGAATGCTCAGTATTGGTCCATTGGCTGTGGTAAATGTGCTGTACTAACAACGTGTGGTTTTAATGATGAGGGAAGCTAGGCGTGGAGTATGGGAACTCCAAGAACCATCTTAATGGCTTTTCTAAAGCTGAAACTATTCTCAAATCAAAACATTATCTTAGAAAACACTTTGCTGCAGATGAAGGCAGCTTTGTGGAGCCAGCAAGGGACCAGCATGAAACTGTCACCAGAGCCATGTCTCAAAAATGACAAATATGTCCCCGTTCCTGCTGCAGAGTGACATCAGATCAAACCCTTGTCTGCAGTAGTTTTGTAGAGGGCAAACAATCTGGAGGTGTCCCTGAATGTGTTTGGCAAGCCTGGGAAGAACTGCGGCCTCAAACATGGTCTCCCCAAAACTTTTTCCCTTTGCTTCCCTAACTTTTAATCTCCCTTACAGGAACAGACACATCAAAGCTCTCTCTGGCCTTTTGAGAAGTGGCTGGCTCTCATATTCTACACCTGGTAATTCCATTCCCCTCACAGCCAACAACACATCAGAAGTGACAGTCATTTATAGTAACATATTTTTCTAATAGGGAAATGTCAAAGATGTCACTGACTGACAATTTACATAGTTAAGAGCTGACAGAATGTTTAACTCAGACCCTGAATGTGTCATTCTCCACAGCCATCTGCTAACAAAGCCCATTGCTGCATTTATACTTCAGGCTACTTCAGGAAGAATCAAAGGTGGCAACTGCCAGGGAGGAGCCAGGTTCAGATCTTTCACGAATGCCTGTGTTGAGGCCTTTGCCAGTGGTTTAAGATCTCTTTCCAGTTATAACTGTTGATGAAAGATATAGTTGTTCATAGAAGAGCACAGAGCACAAAAGGACATGTACGCTCTGACTTTCAGACACATGTAGGTTCTCAGTCATAGATCGTGAGAAAGCAAAGTAGTAGAGAAACCTTGGAAGTCAGGTTGGTCAATTTTACAAAACTCGTCCCATCATTATCACATGACTTGGTTGCTCTACTCCTTGGCATTGTCCACATGAGCTGGAAGCTTGTGTCCACACAAAAGACTGCACATAGAACTTTATTCATAATTGTCATACAAAGGGGAAAAATCCACAAGATACCCTCTGTGGTGGTTTGAACGAAAATGATCCCTTAGGCTCATAGGGAGTGGCACTATTAGGAGGTGTGGCCTTGCTAGAGTAAATGCAGACATACAGCCAAAAGAGTCCCAGACAGGTTCTTGTAAGCCTTTGTCATATGCCAGTTACAAAGAGTGTGGGTAGGCTCAACTGTTTTACAAACCTTGCATCCTGGAAGAACACTTAAAAATAGACTCATCATTGAAATGAATTTAGGTTTGACAACAAAATAGAGTAGAAAGTCCAAGGAGTTCCATGCCCTTGACACCAGCCTGCAGAGCAGTATAGTTATTACAGTAGCTGGATGCTCATTGGTCCATTGTTACTATCCAAAGTCCATCATTTCTGTTGAGGTTAACTCATGGTAGCATAAATTCACAGACAACAGAAGGTGGATGTCATACTAGATCTGGTTTGAGCATTTGAGTCCTGACCCTACAGTGATGATACACTTCCTCCAACAAGGCCACACCAAACAACAATTTGTGTTTGGATCTTCACTGGGGAACCTCAGCACTGCTGAGTTGATGATCATGAAGAGCTTTGAGAATAGAGGTTCTCAAGCAAAAGACCAGAGTAGCATGTTGCCTGCTCAGGGCCACCTGGAGACATCAGCATAGACATAACACATAAGCATGCCCAAGCTGTACGTTACTGTGCAAGAATGTCTTCTCCTCCCCTCCTTTACGTATCGCTAAACTGAAATATCAGGCATAGAAGATAAACCTGAAAACATTGAGTGTAAGATTAAACCAGCCTTTCAAACACAGGCAAACTATAGGCGTGAGCTTTGTTCACGGTAGAAGAAGCGCTCCTTGACAGATTCTCATCTCGTGAGTTTTCCTGATTATATTGCTGAGTGTTATTTTAATGGCCTTTCCAACGTCAGCTATGATGGTCATCATTCTTGCCTGGCTGTTTTATTCTTGTCCTTCTCTTACAAATAATGGTACCAAGAAGGATGTGGGTGCCATTTTTCCATAAGCCTGGCATGGTGCCAGCAGGGACTCAGCAACCTGTGGGAATGGGTCCAAGAGCACAGTGCAAAGGCCTGACTGATAGTTCACTCGGTCATGTTGTCAACGCCAAGACAACACATATCTCTACCTGTGCTTCTCGGCCTTCCTAATGCTGCAAGCCCTTAATACAGTTCCTGATATTGTGAGTGACAACCAACCATGAGATTTATTTTTGTTGCTACTTCTTAACTGTAAGTTTGCTTCTGTTATGAATCGGAATATGAATCTCTGCTATGCAGGATATCTGATAGGTGACCCACCAAGGGGTTGCACCGGTTGAATAACGCTGAATGAGATAAATCTTGTGGTAGCATGTTGTCTTCACTAACAGAGCTCTACTATCAGTGTTGGTTGCCACAGGCAGCTTTGACTTGAAGAACAAAAGCAGAGAGTCTGGTTCATTCATTTACAGAGTACAAGAATAATCACACTTTAGAAATGTAAGAGGGAGAGATCATTCATGTGTTCCTAGCCTTGGATATGTAGAGAAGATAGTTGCTACTAAGAGTCTACCTAGAGTGTTATCCTATGTATTTATAATTTTACATCACATTTTTTTCATTTAACAATATAATATTATCATTTCCCCCAATTCTTTTTTTTATAAAACCTGCACACATCTTCCTGTGTATTTTTTTTATTTTTATTTTTATTTATTTATTTATTTATGGTTTTTTGAGACAGGGTTTCTCTGTATAGCCCTTACTATCCTGGAACTCACTCTGTAGACCAGGCTGGCCTCGAACTCAGAAATCCGCCTGCCTCTGCCTCCCAAGTGCTGGGATTAAAGGTGTGTGCCACCACCGCCCCATTTCCCCCAATTCTTAAAAATCCTCTGTATATATTTTTAAATGCTAAAAGATAGCCATATTAAAAAGATATATACTGGAATTACATAATCCTTTCTATATTACTGGACCTGAAGTTCCCTCCTCCCTTCTTCTTTTCCTTCCCCTCTTTCCTTTCTCCTTCCTCCCACCATTACTTCCTTCCTACTATAAGAATGATCATCTTTGATAATACAGACTCATCTACTTTTAGGTGTAATTAAGATCATTCTTAGGCATGGAATTGTTGTGGCAAAGGGTTGGGGCATTTTTAATATCTTGATACATAGCACAGAATCTTAGATCCACCCACTAGCTGCTTGTTCTTTCATGTTTCTTGTTGATAGAACCTAGTCTTGACTAGGTGTCCATGCTTCCTTTGGGAATAAATCATGAGTGGGGTGAACATTCCATAGAACTCTGGATGATGAGAAGAAACCTGTAAGGTTTGTGGGTTATCTTTTTCTTAATTCTTGAAAAGAGACAAAAAAAGAAAGAGTGTCCATTCTTTTGTTGGACAGTGCCATGTCTACATGGGTAACCTTGAACCAGGTCATCTCAAAGGCAAAACTAGTGAAGGAAGAGAGTTTACTGATGTTGAACTTTTGGGTTAACCAACCCAGAAACTGCCTTTTTCTCTGAGATTCCCTTTTCTATGAAATGATGTATTCTACTGGGTGCTTAAGAATTTGACTTTGACAGTTGTCATAGCACCCTGAAGCATTATAATGGGAACAACAGCCTTACAAGTATTAAAAAACCTTTCCTAAATTAATTCTGAGAGACAGAGAGACAGAGGGACAGAGGGACAGAGAGAGACAGAGAGAAACAGAGAGAGACAGAGAGAGCAATCTAATTTGGCTTCAATTTGATGCTCTTTTATCTACTGATAAAAGTTGATATGTATTATTCATTTACTTCTTAATAATTTGCATTCTCTTTTCCAAAGTGTCTGGAAAGATCTTTAAAGATCAGTGCTCCTCTGGAGAGGTTGTGCTGCAGGACTAAAGGCATCGCCACAGTGGAAATGAGTCTAAAAGACACAAGGACTCCTCCTGCTTGTTTGCAGGCAGAGCTGTCTTGTACTCAATGACATGGGGCTTTCTTAGATTTGAATGTGAGATGTCTCCTATACTGAACATTTGGCCCACAGTTGGTGGTGCTATTTGGGGAGATGGAAGCCACGCTGGGATGCAGGGCTTAGTTGGGGAAAGGAAATAGGTCACTGAGGTGTACTTTTGAAGCTCCCTTCTTGCTCTACTTCCTGTCCATCTTGAGATGCCACAGCCCCTCCTTACACACTCCCACTGCTGGGATGTTCCACCCACACATACAGGGCTGAGTCACTATGGACTGAATCCTTTGAGACCATGAAGAAAATAAACTAATCTTTTTAAAGTTGTTCTCTTGCTTATTTTAATCACAGTAATGCAAAATAACTAAAAGGAGCTGATAGCCCCTAATATGGTGATGAATATTTATAAAGAGCTAGTCCTTGGCGGGCTCTTTCTTCACAAGAGGAATGGTCAGTAGGCAAAAACTGAGCTTGTGAGAGTAAAGGAAATGATGTGGGGTATCCACCAGAGAAGACTACTCGGATGCAGCTTTAAGCCAATATGAAGTCATTAGCCAGCTGGTAACTGGGGTTCTCGGGACCCTAGTGTAGTCCTGAACCTTTCTCCGGGTGAGGTTTTAAGCACAAAACCATGCTCTGGGTTGACATACTTCAGTGAACAAAAACAGTTAGTCAGAAGTAGAATTACAGAAGCCAAAAAAGCAAGGTTAGTCCATTTAGAGGCTTTCCAGGAACTGTGGACTTTAATGATTTAGGTCTTTGTTTTTGTTTTGGCAGGTGGTGCTGTGTATGTGCTGGGTTTTATGGACTTAGTGGTACTGCCATCCTGGAGTCAACTGGGCAAGGATCTGGGGGTGTCTGATATGGGAAAAGTGAAGAGAAAGATACATGCTAACTACAAGAGGGGCCTCACCGAGTGCCGTTCTCTGCCCACCATGGCTTTCTCAGTTTAAATTAGTGAGCTCCCAGCCAATCCCCTGCCTCATCCAGCATATCTACAGTTCTACTGTAGCTTAAAAATATCTCGTTAGCTTTTCCAGATAGAGAAATGTTTCCAGTCACTCCGGTTCTCAAAACAAATATTGGAGCATTTGAAACAAGCATTGGAGGCCGGGCAGTGGTGGCGCACACCTTTGGTCCCAGCACTTGGGAGGCAGAGGCAGGTGGATTTCTGAGTTCGAGGACAGCCTGGTCTACAGAGTGAGTTCCAGGACAGCCAGGGCTACACAGAGAAACCCTGTCTCTAAAAGAAAAAGAAAGAAAGAAAGGAAGAAAGAAAGAAAGAAAGAAAGAAAGAAAGAAAGAAGGAAGAAAGGAAGAAAAGAAAAGAAACAAGTGTTGGAGCAAGAGCCTCTGCTTCATTTTCTGAAAAAAAGGAACAGTTGAAAGGGATTCACCATCTTTCCGTTAGCACCCTGGGAAGCCACAGCACACAGAATCATCTGTAGGAAGGAAACATGAAGTGGTCACATAATTAGAGATCTAAATGCCCTTCCGTATAATGGGAGGCTTTCAGTATTACAAATAGGCAGGGACGTCAAGCCCAACTGAGAATTTCTGGGGACAAAGTCTTGCCAGCAAGCATGTGTGCCAGACATAGGCAAAGTGGTTTTCTGGAAGACTTATTGACTTTATGGTCAAAACTATTCAGCTTCCATCAAAGTCTTGTTCTAAGCCATTGTATATCAACAGATCAATAGCTAATAGCATAGCTAGCCAAGTTTAAAGCCAAATAACTTAAATCCCAAGACAATTGGATTTTACTCATTTATAATTTGGAGGCGCTTGTGTAGACAAGTGATGTTGGTTTAGCTAATTTGTATATCTGAGGGCTTCAGCTGGAACCTACCGGCCTTCCTTACGCCGCAGACACCATCAGCAGAGCGACTCATTAATCACAGACAGCTTCTCTCTGGCTTGTGCTGAGACTTGTGTTGCTCGGGACTCCTCATTAATGACACTTCTTCATGGGATTAAACCTTCCCAGGTAGTGATGCCATTAACATACCAAACAAATAAAACTGTGGAGCCTCTAACATAGCTGGGAACAAGAAAACACTCCAGTTCAAGCGACAGGATTAAAATAAGAAAGAGAGAGACAATATTTTCAAAAACCTGAATGCTGTTGGAGAGTGTCTGGTGCCATGTTGGTGAAGGCCATCTATTTGACCTACCTACCCTATGAGTGGTACCCATCATTTGGTGATTTCAAACAAATATGGTGCTTTAACACAAATGTGAGCTGCGTTGGAATGAAGAGAATAGAAGACAATAAACCATGTGTGCTTCTGGCTGCCCACTCTTTATGTGCAAAATTATAAAATAAACAGTATCCAAAATTAGCTCCCTCTCTGCCCTCAAAGAGGTCTTCTCTCAGCCTTGAATTCTAAGAGCCCACATTGAAAGGCGTTAGATAATGGTTTAGGTTCCTGTGAGAAGGACATAGGAGAAGGAGGTAAAGTTGGCTGAGGATCTCACCCAGACTGTCCTATGTGCTAGGCAGGAATTCTACCACTAAGTCACACCCCTAATTCAATATATAGTAGGTTCTTAATTACTATCTTTGCAAGGGTTTTAGACAGCTAGGATGGAGGGAGGGTTTAAGTTAGTTCTAGCGGATCCTTCAGTTCCTTTGACTGAAGAATAATATCTTGGCTTTAAAACATGGAAGGTTAAATCCAGTACTCAGGAGGTTGAATCAGGGGGATGCTCAGGGTAAGTCTGAGATCAACTCCAGCCTGGGCTGAATAGTAAGTACCTTTCTTAAAAGAAAACAACAAAAACTTAACCATTGATAGACTTTGAACTATTAGCATATCAGTAGTATAGCAAATTTAAAAATGAATAGAAAACAAAACAAAACAAAACAGAATTACGTTACACTCATACCATGGAAGGAAACATATCTATGCTCTGGCAGGAAAGGACGCCTGTTATAGCTTCAGTCTCAAAATGCCATTGCATAATATACCAAAAAGGACAACTTAAATAACAAAACAACGGTAATACTGGGTTATAATACTACTACAATCCATCAAATAAAGGGAATCTCCATTAAACTATAAATATTATATGAATAATATGAATAAGTGAGGAAACAGACAAAGCAGCTTTTTCTTACAGAACAGTTCCAATTCGTAGCTGTAGAATGGAAAGACAAAAGCGCTGCCGGGCTAGCATCCCTGTAACGATGCTAGGCAGCTGTCATCATCCATGAGGGGTCATAGGTGGTCAAGACCACAGCAAGGAGGACTCCTGGGACGCTTCAAGTCTCTGCTCAGGTGTTTGTCAAGTATGCAAGACAAATCCAGTCACTCCAAAGTGGAGAGATGTGCAGACACACCCTTAACTGAGAGATCAAAAAGATCGTCCCCTTAATGAGGCATGCTGACATCAAGCACGGAGAACATGGCACCGTTTCTGTGACTCCTCCCCTCAAAAATTACATAATTTCAACTTGATTGTGATAGAAAAGCAAACACATTTTCACACACACGCACACACTGCAAACTTGAGACAGAAGTAAATCCGTAACTGAGATTCCAAGGTGGAAATTTAGACTGGATTTTGGAGCATCAGAAGGATGCTAGCCAGAGCTGATGATGCCAGAACAAGCATACCACTTAATGACTACCACAGAGCAGTGTTAACTGTCATCATTTTGACACTCTCACTGTGGGGGTGTAAATTGTTGCTATCAGGGAAAGGTGAGTGAGGAGAGTTAAAAACAAGACTCCGTGTTACACTTGTTCAGCTTTTCTTATCTTAGCTTTTGTAACTGCCTGGAAGTTTCAAAGTAAAAGTGTTTTTTAATGAAGATATTTCACAAAGGCGTGCACATGCACACACGCATACACACACACACACACACACACACTCTGAATTCCAGTGTCATCTGGGAAAATTGATTGATCCACTCATGATCGTTTCTCACAGAGTAATATCCATTACTTTCCCTTTAAACAGGACATTTGCTTTTCTGGTGTGTCTAATCCCTTTCCCCTTCCTATTGCACTACGAGACCATGCGTCATTACTATGTGTCATTACTGTGCTATGAGCCTGGTTTCAGAAGCCTTGAGTTTGTAATTGCTGCTTTGATCAGAACCGTAAGCACTGGGCCTAGTAACCCACCTGCTGGTCTTTAAATACACTTTTTCTGCAACTGCATTTTCCACGATTGTTCAAGCTGTTGCCACTGTCTAGCTGGATTTCTTGCCTCTGCCCTCCATTCTCCTATTCCAGTCCTCCTGTCCTCTAGGAACTAACTTAGACCATTTCTCCACCAGAGCTGTGTCCATCCACTGAGTTCATCTCTCCTTGTGTAGGGCGAAAGAGCCCCATTTCTCACCACTCACGTAGTGAACTGTGACTCTGAGGCAAACACACTCCCTTAAGTTCTGCGGACACTCCTTACAGCAAAGACCTCATCTTCAGTCATCAATGATCTCTTGTGCCTTAAGGAAACCAAACAGGAAAACCAGTAGCTGGACTTGAAGTGGTGTTCATTCAGAGGAAGTGTTCTTGAGGAACATGAATGTAAGTCTGGAAGGGATGGCGAGGAAAGCCTTGGGGGCGTTGGAAGCAGGGAAAGACCTTCACCAATGGGAGCAACATAATCAAAGGCCTGGACTACAAAGAAAAGTGTTGATCAGCTTTTACTGCAGGAGTCTGCCAGGTTGAAGCAGCCCATGGCCTTGTACAGTACCTAGGTTCTGTTATGTCTTCTTCAACACACATATTGACCCCTAGAAGGGCAGAGATTTGTAGGAGTATCATGGTAATGGGCCCCAGTTGTATTCTCTATAGGAAACAACAGTGGTTGAAGGGACCTTGGAGACATTGTTTAGTGGGTTTTTGTCTCTCATCCTTCATAGGTAAAACACACAGCACAGGGAATGAGGACACCGACGTTAACAACAGATGCTGAGCCAACGGCAACAAACACCGGATACCAACCACGGTCCTGTCTAAGCAGGCTCGGGGTTATGTAATTCTCACAATCCTTCTGTGAGATAAATATTGCTCTTCCTACATTTAACAAGAGAAGAAAATGAAGTTGAGAATAGTTAAGTCTCTTGTCAAAAGGGTCCATGAGGCACAGGAAGCCCCAAGTGTCACAGAGGGTCAAGTGAACAATAAACATGTAGCCTTTTTGTTTAAAACTAACTGTGCTTCTCAGAAGAGTGGCAGAACATGAAAGCAAGCGTGTGGCCCTGCTAAGCGTGGGGCTCCTTGTAGGCAGGAAGGCATGAGAAAACTCAGGTTGTAAGGTCAGCCCCGATGCTGTTTCCAAGCTACCAAAGAGTGTTGGAAAGGGCCAACGTGAAGGAAAGCATTCACCTTGGGGATGGAAGGGGAAAGAGCAGACAAGTTTGTTTGTACCCCTCTGGTGCTCCAAAAATGCCAGAGGAATGGGATCCTGGCACCCACTGAGTAAAATCAAGAAGTCTGAAGTGGACAGAAGGAGCCACCCACATGTGACTGTGCTATCAGGAATGCCAACGAACCTACATCATAGTGTGGCTTATTGAGCTGATGTGAGTTCTGCCCTATTCCAGGGAGTCTAATTATGTTCTGCACTGAAGAATGCCGAAGACCTTTATATATCACACTTACACCAGTCTCAAGTCAGCTGCTTCTAGAAATTGTGTTTTAACAGGAACAAATGCATCCCAGTTACTAACCACATTAGCTAATATTTTGGAAAAACTTTCTCAGCAGGATGCTCCATTTAAGCTATGCTCAAGTAAGAAGAGGGTAGGTCAGGGAAGAGTATGTGTTGAGCTGAGCCCTGTCCTTGTCTCTGGTGCCCTGCTCCAAGCTTGCTAAGAAGCAGCTTACCCTGAGCTGCAGAGAGGCCTGCCTGAGAAGCCAGGTGCTCTCACAAGGAGTGTGTGTTCCCAGTTTTGGTGCGTAACTGGGATTCTCACACACTTGAAAAATGGCGTCTTCGTTAAACAAAAGGACAAGCCAAGGCTCCCTGGCGATTCCTCCTGAACCGCTGCACAGCTTTTGTAAACTGAATTCTCATCAGTTCTATAGGAGGTGAATTAACGAATCTATAAATGAGTACTTGATTGTTATTACCTTTCCTTTAAGAGGAGTTAGCATAGATGGCAGTGGGATCCATCATGAAGATGAAAGGCTTCCAGAGCCTCCCAGAATGAGGCCTCTCAGGCCCCAGGGATGATGGAATGGGAAGCACCCTTGACATATTTACTGTTCTGGGAACCCTCCCAACCATCAAGAGACACTGAAGAATACAAAAGGATCTACTCTATGAACACAGGAGACTTGGAGTATGAGATGACACAAAATGGGCACCTTGATCCATTACTCAAAGGACAGTTTTTCCATCAAAGTATTAGCCCCAAAGACGCTCCTTCTTTAAGCCATGATGTTGGGTGTGGCCTAAAGGGAATATCTCACTAGATTAGGTTATGATTTGCATTTTGAGTAAAAAGAACTTTTTTGTTTTGTTTTGTTTTGTTTTTCAAGACAGGCTTTCTTTATGTAGCCTTGGCTGTCCTGAAACTAGGTCTGTAGACTAGGCTGCCTCGAACTCACAGAGGTTCACTTGCTGGAATTAAAAGTGTGTGCCACCACCACCCAGTTGTAAAAAGAAAGTTAATCTCAGAAGCATGAGTAAAACCCCTAGAAGTAGGTCAGCTACCAGAATAGTTCCCCAACCCTGCAAACAGATATTTGATGGAAATCCTGGAAACAGACAACCTCGGGACATAGGAGGTTAGTGGAGACCCTCCAGAATGTACCAGAGACCTGGGAAGTGAGAGACTCTCAGGTCTCAGAGGGAGGGACTGTAGATGAAATGCCTGACAGCAGGGAGAGGGAACTTATAGAGCCCACCTCCAGCAGGAAGACAGGGCACCAAATGAGGGAGAGGGGAACGGCCCACAGTCACAACTGTGACCCATAATTGTTCCTATCTGAAAGAATTGCAGGGATGAAAATCATATAGCCAATAATGCAATCACTTTTAGGATATTTTTATCACCTTATGTCATCAACAGTACTCCCTGGTTCCTTTCAAACCTGAATTCTAGGCAACCACAAATTCTATTATAGATCTCCCTAATCTAGTCGATTCATGTCAACAGAAACTTACAAAATGTGGTCTATTATAACTGGCTTCACTGACTTAGCATAATGTCCTCACAGTCTATTTACATTATAGCATAAGTCATTTGTCATTTGTTTTTATAGCTGAATAATGTCATATCGTAAGTATATGTTTTAATTTATTTATTAATAAATTTCTAGCCTAGACACTTAAATTGTTTCAAATATTTGGTCTTATGAATAATGAATGCTGCTACGAGCATCTATGTTTTCAACTCTTTTGAGTATTTATGTTCAAATACACATATACAAATATACATTATGAAGGCACAACCCTCATGATTGGGATTAGTTTCTTATAAGAGATCTCTGGGCTGGGGAGATGGCTCAAAGGGTAACGTAGTTTCACACAAGCATGATGACCTCCTTTCAAATTCACAGAGCCCATCTAAAGCCAGACATAATAGTGTGCGACTGTAACCTCAGTGCTCCTATGGCAAGGTGGATGGCAGGGGTGGGGGGCTCCTAAGAAACTCACAGATCAGCTCTCCTTGTGCAAGCAGCAAAACAGCAAAGCTGAGACTCCAGCTCGCAGTAGGTAGACAGTGAGAGGGAACACCAGATTTTTCCCTTTGACCTTCACACCTTCTGTGGCGTGTATGTGTGCCCATGCACATACGCTGCCGTCAGAGAGCTAGTTCATCACCCCACACACGTGTAAAGGCAAGACAAGAAGGCATTGTCTTGGAGCCAGAAAATGGGCCCACACCAGACACTGAATCGGCCACGCTGCAATCTTGAATTACTAAGCATCCAGAACAATAAGAAGCTGTAGCTAAAAGCCAATCAGTTTGTGACATTTTATAGCCACCCGAATGGATGAAGCCATGCGACATCCCATGAGTTTGGTATGCTACATTCACCTCTAATTCATCTTGGAGTATTACAAGCACTTACCTTCTGGCTTCTTTTTTAATCCATTGGCTCTTCAGGAGCATGCCATTTAATTTCCACATTGTGAATTCCCCAAATATCCTTCTGCTATTGATATATAATTTATTCCACTGTGCACAAAAAGGAATTGTATGATATCAATCTTTTTTACCTTATTGAAACATCTGTTATAGTTTAACATGCATTTTCATTGACAGGAATGTTGCACGTTCAGTTAAAGTCAATGTGTGTGTGTGGGGGGCGGGGTGCTGCTCTTTGGTGGAGTATCCTATAGATGTCTTTGGGTTTTGCTTTTTGTAGTGTTGGAATCTTTAGTTTCCACATTGTATTTTTGGCTCTCTGTTATTAGATGTGGGGTATTGCAATGTCAAGCTACTAGAGATGAATAATCAATTTCTTCTTAGTTTTATTAATTTTTCTGTGATGTGTTTTGAGCCTTCGTTGACAGGGTTGTTTGTGTATATTTAGAATTGCTATGACATCCTCATGAACTGGCCATCTTAGCATGAGAACATGCCCTTTACCTGCAGTACCAATCTACTTGCTTCAAGCCTATCCTTCAGTGTGTCGAGGTTACTGTTCCCCTCATTTTAGACCTATTTTTCTTTGACTCTAAAGTATGTCTTCAGGCTTTAGCTCAAACTCAGTCTACCCTCTCCACTGACTGCTTCTTTTCACAGCTAAGATTGTTGTGAGAGGGGTCATTTTCACGCCTACTCTATACCTCTGGAGAAGCTAAGGGGAAGAGGGGAGGATGATGGCATGGTCCGCTATGGCCTTCAAGCTCCGTTGAGGTCCTCCAATCGCTGTTTTGCAGCTAGCTGCATGTATTTGGTTAATTACCAGAGTTCTGAAAAGGACATTTGAACTCTTCTGTCACCTCTTTGCCTTTATGGAAGACAGTTTATCTGAAGGTCCATATTCCGTCATGGGGAATATTTACCCAGAATCTGAATATTAACAAGACCACTGGGTGTTTCTAGATATGTATAAGGTTGGGAAATTGTGGGTATCATTTTCTCCATATTTTTCAGATACCTTCATTTGAGGTTATCAAGTGGCTATGGCATTTCATTATTACATAGTGCTTAATACGCAAAGTTTGTATTTTAAACAGTTTAAATGTTCAAAAAACCTCAGACAACCTCTGTCCTAATGCCCAGTTCTGAAAATGTTTATGTGAGCCTTGAGGTTTTTACTTGCTTATCACCTATTAATCTGACTGAGAGCTTACAACTGCTATTATTTTCTGCAATCCTCTGGCCAGACATGGGAACTGCTGGCTTTACAGGAACAGAACAGAACCCGTCATGGTTCTCAGTACAAAATGTCCTCCACAGGCTCCTGTGTTTGAATACCTGGTCCCTGGATGGCGGTGCTGCTTGGGAAGGTTACAGAACCCTCAGGTGTGGGAACTCCCTGGAAGAAGTGGGTCACTGTGAAGTGGCTTTGAGATTCTCTAGCTTGGCCTGAACTGCTGATGGAAGGTGACAAGCTGACCCCATGCTCCAGCCCCCGTGTCTTCCCCATCAAGATGGAGTCATTTCTCTGGAACTATAAGCCACTCCTCTGCCCCACCCCTCCAAAACACTTTCTTCTCTATGTTGCTTTTGTCTGGTCTTTTATCATACCAACAGAAACAAGCCAGTACCTATAGTCACTCCTTGGTGTCACGGGATATTGGTTCCAAGACCCCTACAGGTGCCAAACTGTGAGAGTGCCCAAGTCCCTCATATAAAGTAGTGTGACAATGCATGTAACTAATGTACATCCTTTCCTATACGTTAAATCACTCATAGGTGATTTCCCCTACCTATCGCAATGCAGATACTATGCAACTCATTTTATTGCATTGTTTACTGAGAAAGGTGAGTCGACCCTCAGTACAGATGGCTTTTTTCCCCCACTTATTTTCAGTCTGTGGTAGATGGACTCTCTGTGTGGAAGCCGCAGACACAGAGAGTCGCCTGTGCTGCCTCTGCTGGCCTGAGGGCAGTCTGTTTTCTGTGATAAAGTGTTCTGAACCAGCTCTTTCTGGGATCTGTTTAATTTCCTCCAAAAGCTGTTGTGCTTTGAAGGAAGGCCCACAAAGGGGAGAGCATGCCCATTGGGGGCTGATGCTGCTGACCTCTGTGTGATTTGGGGTGTAAAGCGGGGTGAACTGAGTGCTTGGCGGAAGCACAGCTGGGGCTCTCCCTCCCTTATTCTGGCTTCTTCTCCTAGCATCTCCTCTCCTTCCTCACACTTCTTCCTTTGTCTTGTGTAGTAGCCCTTACTGGTTAGCCAGTGCACAGGGCTTTCTGCTTTGGACCCAATGTGTGTTCTTTTCCTGCCAGTCCTTGTTCTTTCTGGTCCTGCCCATCTTTCCCTCCATGAAACTTCCATCCTGCCCATCCTTGTATTCTGCATGTTTTTAGAATTAACTGTTCATAGCCACCCTTCAGTCCTAAAGCCTGGCAACCTCCCCTTTAGGGGAAAGCGTGCCACCCCCAGTGGAAAAAATATGCTTTTGACAAGAAAAAAATATTTCTGTGTCAACTGTTAATTTTGCTGAAGTCTTCAAAGTTAGCAAAACAAAATGTAAATCAATATCTGCCCGAGAAGGAAAAGAAGGCTGGAGGTGGCGATTCTGGGCAAAGATGGGTGGGTATTGCTTGGGCTGGAAAATATCAGCTTGGATTTAACATATCGATTAAGCACAGCTCAGTGCCTTCCGCTGGCAAGAATCAAAGCACAAGGCTAAACACTGAATTAGCTGTGTGCCTGCAACTCACAGCAGAGTGAAAGTGAGGCAGTTGGTTTTCTTTTCTCCCCTCCCCCCTTATTCCATAGTATCTCCTCGCCTGCCAGGAAAAAAAAAAAAAATCAAAGCAAGATAAAATATGCTTCCTGGTGTTTAAGGGAGGTACAAGACACATTTAAAAATTGATTTACACTTTGATCGTTCTCGAAGCTTCATTATTCTAAGCATCGGTATGAGAGATCCTCTGATCTTGCAGACTCCTTAAGGCACGGACAAGAGCAACAGATGCGGTGCCTTTCATGCACAACCTGATCCGCTGGCTGATTCATCCACTTCCGTTTTCATTTTCCTGTCATTGATTTATTAATGATGTCTTACTTATCTATAGTACTCTTACGGGGTGGGCTTCCTATGGCACTGTCTCAAGAGAGATGGTCCATCCCTTCCCCCAGCATCAAAAACCCAGCTTCTCTCCTCCAGTGTTCTTTATCACTGTTCCAGAGGTTAGAGACTTTAATCATTTCGTAACTGAAATAACCTCTGTGGCGTGTGGAGTTTGCGGCTAATTTGTCTTCAGCACACAGTATTCAACTGCTTTTCCTTGCTAAGGAAAGGGCCATGCCTCTTGGTATTGCTCCGTTGCTCTGTGGGCAACGGAGTTGGCTGCAGGCCCAAGGCAAACTCTAGGTAGCTGCAGGCAGACAGCTCAGGACCAGGAAACCATGGCTCAGCATAGCCCAGAGAATGCACATATGTATACCGTGGAGATATTGACATTTGAGTTGCTCAGAGAGGCAGTAGGAGCCTTTAGTACCAAGTGGCAAAGAAGGGGGAGACAGGAAAATTGAAGTTCCAGAACCAATCTGCAGAACCATCATGAGGTTGTCTACAGCAAAGAGCCTGCTTTGTAGTTCTTGGTTGCTAGCTTCCCAAAACTCCACCCACGTTAGCAGGTGGGCGGAATGATGGATATCATGTCTCTCTCTCCTGCTTCTCTTGAAGGACTCAAGCCCTCACTCCCAGAATCTTCCCAAAGCTAATAGCTCTAGTTGAGTCCTTGACTGGAATTAGCTCCTGGGCTAAAGACAGATAATCATCTCATCGAGTTCACACCTTTTTCTGAGGGCAGCCCTTATTAGATAGTCCTTGGATACCTGGTTCTCTCCTTTCAACATGAGATCACCCACGGTGCCCGTGCTATCCCTGGAGCTCCCTATGGGATTAGCAAGGTATTTTCGGCAGTTAAATCAAAGTTTCTTATTCCCTCTGTCTGACTGTTTCTTCTTTAACTCTGAAGTGGGTGCCAAGAGTCCCCTCACCTCCCAAGATGCTTTCCGTAAGTCTTTATCTCAGAGCATGCTACCTCTAGAGACACAAGTGATAAATTACAAACAAAACACTGCTGGCAAAAGCCAGGAGCTTTGCTTCACTGTAGAGATTCAGCACACAGCTGGCAGGCAGAAAAACTGAGCAGCAGGCCAAGGGCAGAACTCTAGACCTGAGAGAACTCAGAGAAGGTTGAGTCCTCAACCTGATGGATCTGCCAGGGATGGAATGGAACGTTGTTGGCCAAGATAGGAACATCTAAGTGGATAGACTTAATTCCCAGAGTCTTCCAGACAGATGCCCCTGGGCCCACAGGTATTGCCCTTTCATTCCTGGTCTTCCAGACAGATGCCCCTGGGCCCACACGTATTACCCTTTCATTCCTGGGAAGTGCTGGTTCCTTTCTCTTGGCAGGAAGTTTGCAGAGGTCTCTGCCTTGTAAGGTTGCCCATGCTTTCTCCCGACCTCTGATCATGCTTGCTCCATGAAATTCACAAATCCCCTCGTGATCAACAGACAAAAGGAGAGAATTATATCACAATTAAGTTGGTTGAGTGAGGGCTGGGTCTACTTAAAGAAGAGATGGCTCCCTGAGAGTCTCTGCCAGAGCCTGAATAATATAGATGTGGATGCTCACAGCCAATCACTGGACTGAGCATGGGGACCCCAATGGAGAAGGGGAAGGACTGAAGGAGCTGGAAAGGTTTGTAACCCCATAGGAAAAACAACAAAATCAACCAGCCAGACCCTCCCTGCCCCCAGAGCTCCCAGGGACTAAACCACCAACCAAGGAGTACACACAGAGGGAACCATAGCTCTAGCTAGATATACAGCAGAGGATGGCTTTGTTGGGTATCAAAGGGAGGGGAGGTCCTTGGTCCTGTGACCTAGACACCCCAGTATAGGAGACCGCAAGGGTGGTGATGTGAGAGTGGGTGGGTTGGTGAACAGAGGGAGGGAGTGGGGATAGGATAGGATATTTGTGGAGGGGAAACTGAGAAGGGGGATAACATTTGAAATGTAAATAAATAAAATAACCAATAAGAGAGAGGGGGTGGCTATTCTCTGGGGGATCTACAGGACTTAGCTAGCCAAGATGCCATGTCTATGACTATATCCTGAGAGTACTGACCAATGGCTATGGAAGTAAGACCTGGGCAAGGGAGAGTTCATCATCTCATGTTACAGACTATGGCATA
Organism: Mastomys coucha; assembly: GCF_008632895.1. NCBI lineage: Eukaryota > Metazoa > Chordata > Mammalia > Rodentia > Muridae > Mastomys > Mastomys coucha. Next base: position 35,030,373 of record NW_022196915.1, read on the forward strand.
TTGTCAAGAACCTTTGGATAGCACTCGAAATGCTGCTAGAATCTGTTGGCTCTTGAAGCTTGGAGAAATCCATGGCTCATACTATGCAGAGTGGAAATGCCATAAGAGATCCTGGAAGATGGGACCAGAGGAACAAGGATGCTAAAGTGAATGAGCCTGCAAGGCCACAAGGCCTGAAGTATGTTGCCTCCTGAACACTGGTACTCATAAATTGGAAACAAGGAGATATCAAACATTCTAGGAACTGTGGGATGCCGAGGCTGAGCTGGGGTTGATACCTAGGGAGCAGAGGGGTTCCCTAGGCCTCTGATAGAGGGTGAGTACACAGAAGCCAGGAAATAAGTGAGATGCAAAAGGCCCAACTCTCAGTGTGTCTACTGCGTGCATGGATCCACCAAGTGGTCTATTTTCAGACAGAGGATATATACATTTAGACATAGGAGCAGAGGTTGGTTAGGGAAATAGGCTTGTGTGATTGAGCCTGGGAGGTCCTTTAACAGGCAACCCGCAAGCTGGGGATCCAGGGAAGCCAGTAACACGAATCAGTTCAAGTTTGAAGAATTAAAATCCAGAGAAGTAGGCTATGTTACATGACTTTAAAATCTCTTTTATGTTTTAAAAAATTTAACTTGTTATTGATTCTTTGTTAATTTCACATCATGCACCCCAATTCCACTCATCTCTCAGTTCCTTCATACCCGGCCTCTGCCCTAGGAACTTTCCCCACAAAAGAAAAAGAAATCTTGTTGTGGAAGCTGTAGTGTGTCTCAGTGCATCCCACAGTGTTCCCCTTTGTCCACACATTCTCAC
>NW_022196915.1:35031373-35033614 GCF_008632895.1 Mastomys coucha
TCTCACTTGTTGTGGAAGCTGTAGTGTGTCTCAGTGCATCCCACAGTGTTCCCCTTTGTCCACACATTGTCACTTGCAGATGTTGGTTGCAATGAGTCATTGGTCTGATGAGAGACCTCTGGCTTCTTCTACACTATCAATACTGGATCCTCACTGGAACTCCCCTTGAATATCCTGTTGTTGCCCTGGGTCATGGAGATCCTGCTGCTTTGGAGCTGTAGGATCAGCCCCTTCATTCACTCCAGTAGTTAATAGATGGAATAGATATCGGGGTGGGCTAACTCCGGGCCCTGGATCTAGGCCTGGATAGTAGCTGAGCTGGTCAGCCTACCAGCTCTCCCGTACTCATACTAGCAGGGCCAGCTATTGCTCTGCCCAGGCAAGGTAGAGAGCCTGCTCTCCTGAGTGCTGCTGCAGCCACAGGGTTGGGTCAGCTCTCCCATGGGGCTGGCTTCCAACCAGGACCAGCTCTACTGTGTTGCCCAGGTGAGGTGCAGGGCCCGCTCTTCCACTCTTGTGACTTTGGGACCAGTTCTTCCACCTAGGCTAGGTGGTGAGGGGTGAGGGGGAAAATCTATTTTTAATAAAAGAAAAAAAAAACACTAATCATGTTTAGTCAACTTCCTATCATGGTGTTAAAATACCTGAGATAATCAACTTCATGGACTCAGCGTTGTCACTCTGGGCTCTGTGGTGAAGAGGGGGGAAGTGCACCCACCACAAGATGACATTCCACTCAACCCATAGCTGCGACTTCCTCTGAGACCTGCCAGCTTTCAGTGCCACGTGTTCAGTCAACATGTAAGGAGGGAAGTAATAGACCCTGGTCATCAGGAACTAGGAGGGCTGCTGTCACAACACAGGGGCAGGAAACATGTATGGGTGCCCAAGTGATCTGCTTAGATCCAGCTTGACCCTACTACCTAACTCCAAGCAGTACCTGTGGCTCAAGGGGGTCATGATGATCAGAGGCTCCAGCTATTCAGGGATGAGTACCCATCAGGTAAAACAGCTAAGCTAGCCAAGCTACTGTCTGCAGGGGGTCTAGAAAGGGAGATGAAAAGAAGGGTGAATACCAGTTGGACCCCAAGACTAGTCTCCATGACAAGGTTTGCAGTTTATACCACTAACTTGGGTTAGAAGTGAGAATGGAGCCACCGGTCTGTAATCCCAGTACTCAATGGAAGTAGAATGAGGGAGAATTACCTCAACTCTGAGGCCTGCCTCATTTACATGGTGAGTCTCCAAAAAACCATCTCCTGGGGAAAAAAGCCCTTCAGTAGTTAGAGAAGCTACGTATAGGATATGGTCTATGAGACCGAGAATAATAACAATACTATGATACTTGGGTTTGGTCAACTGGACACAAACCTAGACACATCTTGGATGAGGGACTCTCAATTGAGTAGTGCTTCCGGGTGGCTTTTTCTTGATTAATGGCTAATGTGGGAGGGCCCAGCCCACTCTGGGCAATGCCACCCTGAGGCAAGTTGTCCTGAGTTATAGAAGAAAGCAAACTGAGCAAGGCAAGGAGAGCAAGCCAGTAAGAAATGCTCTACCATGTTCTCTGCATCAGTTCCTACTTCCAGGTTCTGTGTTGACTTCCCTCAGTGATGGAGTAAGATATGGGGTTATAAGGTGAAATAAACCCTTTCCTCCCCCAAGTGGCTTTTGGTCAGTATCTTGTCACAGCAGTGGAAACCCTAACTAAGAAAAGTACCAAGGAAGGACTATAGAGGGCGCAATGGTGTACCACCCAGATTCTCTTCTCTAACACTAATGTCCTCACTTTCTCTGCGTTGGAGTCTGACTGGTCCCATCTCTGACTCTCTCCAGAACCCTTAGACCAAGGCCACCTTCTGCCTGCAGTCCACATAAATTCCTTTCCTTCTGGGTGCCATTGCTAGTATTCCTCCACTAAGAGACACCATGGGTAGTAAAGTAATACTGCCCTGGGGTGCACACAAGCTTCTCACTTTCTCAATTCAGCACCTTAAGGGGGACTTCCTGGAAACACAGTGGTTTGCCCATATCCTCCCTTTACTCCCAACATCTACTATTTACATTTTTTTTAGTTATATTTTTCTTTATTTACATGTCCTATGACTTCTCCTTTCCCAATTTCCCCTCCAAAAAGCAAACAAACAAAAACAACAAGAACAAACCCTTGTTACCTCCCCCCTCCCCATGCTTGCCACCCCACCCTCTCCCACTTATTGGCTCTGGCATTCCCCTACACTG
>NW_022196915.1:35034368-35129925 GCF_008632895.1 Mastomys coucha
TTGGAGCATCTTCTGGGTATATGCCCAGGAGTGGTATAGCTGGGTCCTCCAGTAGAACTATGTCCAATACTATTTACATCTTATTTGTGTCTTATTTTTCTCAACAGTGCTGCACTGAAAGCTTAAGATTTCTTGCTGCTAACCCACACTGGCTTACAAAGAAATTCTACTAGGAGGACAGAACTTGAAAACACACCCCCAGGTCTTAGCATGGCTGCAGACACCCAGTGGGTTATTACATTATGATGTGAAGTCTGTGATTCTTGTATATTTGTATGTACTTGAGGACCTTTAAAAATCAGATCATTACTGCATGGTGGTGGTGCATACCTTATGTCCAGCATTCAGGAGGTAGAAGCAGACAGATCTCTAAGTTCGAGACCAGCCTGGTCTACTGAGCAAGTTCCAGGACAGCCAGGACTATGATGAGCAATGCTGCCTTGAATAACAAAACAAAATAAAACAAACAAAAACCACAACAACAACAAAAAAAAACTCATGAGATCATTTCACATAAAACGTACACTTGACTCAAGAATGGTGAGGTCAAGTTGAGGTGCATACTGGGAAACAGTAGCTTAGCTTGAGAAGTTCAACTAGTAGGTATCTTCATTTCTCCTGGTGTGAAAATGGTCATTTATGAGTCTGTATGCTGAGAGTAAAATTCTGAACTTTGGGTTTGGAAGGAGCTGGTGTGGCTGATGTCCTGAAAGCTGAGTCTCTAGTGTAACTCTGATTCAACGTACAGGATAACTAAGAGAGCTTTGTCTGGGCAGTTGCTTATTTCAAAAGCAGTCAGGCTGGGCCAGAGGGAGGGATGGCTCAGTGGTGAAGAGCACTGGCTGCTCTTCCAGAGGTCCTGAGTTCAATCCAGCAACCAATCTGTATTGCGGATCTGATGCCCTCTTCTGGTTTGTAGCAGTCAGGCCAAGAGTGGTGTTTTCTCTGGGGTGGTCTGCGTGAGGCTGGCTGGTCATTTCTATCGGATGTATACACCTTTGCTGTGCCTTAGGTATCACGAAGCTCTCTCACTTCGTATTTACCTACCTATAGGATGTAATCAGAGCTGGAAACTTCTTTGAAGAAGAGGAACTGAGAAAATATAAAAGTCCCATAAAATGTGGGCAAGTTTCATGGATATGCACATACTAACTACTGTCGGAAGGTCATTCTAAGTGGAATCATTTTGAGTCCGAATTGAAATAGAAAACTTGTCCGTTTACAAATCTGACCTCATTTGTCTGTGGTTGAATTCATTTTCTTACTATTGCCTTGACCTTTCCATCAGCTGAGTGACTAGACTAGTTCATGTCCAGTGTAGTGCTAGCGGTGAGGACCCATCATAGGACTCACTAAGCTGATGTCATGCTAATACCGGACTCACACCCCTTTTCAGAGGTTCTAGGAGAGAAATCCGTTCCCTTTTGGAGCTTGTAGAGGCCTCCCTTACCCCTTGTCTGTTCCTGTCTTCAGTCACCAATGGCTGGCTGTATGTTTCTCACATTACACCTCTGACATTGACTGACTTTTCTTTGGTTAGTAAGCTTCCTGAGGCAGATAGCAGGAGAGCCTATATCAAGACCATCAACCATGGGTCCAGAGTTCAGCTCCCTTCACCCATGTAACCACCTCTAACTCTAGCTTCTTCTGGCCTTCTCAAGAACCTGCATACACATAGTACCTAAATGAAAATAAAATGAATCTTTGAAAAAAAAAGTCCTCCATCATAAGTAGGCAGGCCTGTTACCACATAGAGTCACAAGTCTGTAGGCTCCTGGGCACCAGTGAGATCATTTTCCACAATGACATTAAAGCAGAAACATTTGCAAAGCACCCCATTGCCACCGGTCTGATAAATCAAATGTTAATGCTTGTCAAAGTGTTAGAGATCGGTTGAGATTATTTTAGGGGAACCTTGCAACCTCCACCACTACATTGCTTCTTCACGACTCCCCCAATTTCTTGAGGAAAGAATAAGGTATGTTGGATCCAAGATGCAGGGGACTACATTCCCCTGTCACCTTTACTCTGACAAGGAAAAAGGCTTCTTCCCTAAATGTTACCATGTAGGTGCCTTAATCAGGTTAATTTTCTCCACAGATTAAAGAATTAAAAAATAGGAACAATGTCAGATTCCTTGTGGAGCACAGAAAGAACCAAAAATCTACTTTCTCCCCTCTCCCCCCACCTCCCCGGATGGCTGGGGTTTTAAGTGTTTTGGGTGGCTTGGGAAGGTTCCACTAATTTAGGATCGGTCAGCTTAGATGAGGAAAGAGGGAGCTGATAGGCCCACAACTTGAAGTAAATATCTGAGACCTTGAACGTATCTGTTGGGGGTGGGGGGAGACAGAGACAGAGACAGAGAGACAGAGACAGAGAGACAGAGAGACAGAGACAGAGAGACAGAGACAGAGACAGAGAGACAGAGACAGAGACAGAGACAGAGAGACAGAGACAGAGAGACAGAGACAGAGAGACAGAGACAGAGACAGAGACAGAGACAGAGACAGAGACAGAGACTGACTTGTTGAAGGGAGGAAAAGTCCATCCAGCCTTCATCTCAGGTCGGTTTGCCTAGTTTTTTTGCTTTCTGTCTGTAGGTCCTCCCCCATCTGTTTGAACTGTCAAATCCCTCACAACCACATGTGCCCAAGCCTTGTTTAAAACAAAGCTTCCACCTCCCCTTTGCTCTGGTAGGGTGATGCTTTTCATTAGGGTTACTGTTGCTGTGTTCAGATTTGCAGCACAGCTAGCTACTCCAGCTAGCCAATGTGCCTCATCCAGCAGCTGCCCCCGTGTGTTAGACACATCCTGAGTTTCCTGGGGGAGAATCGGGACCTCATTCAACTGCACCAGCTTCTCCTCCTCCTCCTCCTCCTCCTCCTCCTCTTTCTCTGCCAACACAGCTGCAGCCTGGCTCCTCCATCTAGAAACCTGGCAGTCATCCCAGCTGGAAACTACCTGCCAACACTATTGTGAGGACCAACCAGAGAAGGGAAGATCAGGAGGGCAAAGGCTGGAGGGGTGGGGGTGGAGATAAAGAGAGAGGGAGAGGAAGATGCACCTCTTACAAACCTGCCTCAGTCCCCTCCAGGTCTCCATGCATCCCAGGGTGATGACATCCTTGAATTTATCAGCCAGCACAATCTTAGAAAAGGCCAATTATATGTTAAGTGTGCTTCCCCCAAGAGGTTTTAGACTCTAGAATTCTCCTTCTCCTCCTCCTTTCCCTCCTGCTCCTCTCCTTCCTGCTCCTCTTCCTCCTCCTCCTCTCCCTCCTCCTCCTCCTCTTCCTCCTCCTCCTCTCCTTCCTCCTGCTCCTCTCCTTCCTCCTGCTCCTCTCCCTCCTCCTGCTCCTCTCCCTCCTCCTCCTCTCCCTCCTCCTCTTCTCCCTCCTCCTCCTCTCCCTCCTCCTCCTCTCCCTCCTCTTCCTCTCCCTCCCCCTCCCCTTTACTTTGCAGTTGTTCAGAACTAGAGAAATCCTCACCAGCTAGAATGATGTGACAATCAAGTTGGTATTCCTATGTCTTTCCAGCATCACACTCACCATTAAATTCCACACCTTCTCCCACCTCTACAGCGAGCTACAGCGCTGCCAACTCTTCTAGGATGGGAACCTCATGCTAATGCCAAATTTTACTGCCTTCTCACAAGGCAGTAACTATAATTTTACAAAGATGCATGATAAAAAGTGGCTGCATTCTGCAGGCCTTGGGTAAATGTGTATCTTGTTCACCACAGTGGTTTTCTAAATCCATTAGAAATCCAGGGAACACAGGGTGGGCATGGTCCAAATACCTGCTTGGAGTCCTGGTATGAGTGAAGGCGGTGCCTGTTGGTATTCTGTCTAAACCCCACCCCCACAGTTCCTGGCCGCAGCCAGGTAGGCTTGGCCCAGTATAAAAGGGGGCTGCTTGGCTCCCTCCTCTCTCTTACCCTCTTACTCTCTTACTCCCCTCTTCTCTCCCTTGCATTTTGTTCCATTGCTCCTCCTTGCTCCCCATTCCCTTCCCCTCTTTCCCCACATGGTCATGGTCATACTTTTCTACTCTCTCCTTCTCTCTGCCTTTCTCTGCCTCTACTATCCTCTTAACTCCCCTCCCTATACCCTAAATAAACTCTATTCTATACTATACCAGTGTATGTCTGGTCCCTCAGGGGGAAGAGATGCCTTGGCATGGGCCTTCTGGGGCACCCTCTTCCCCCACACCCCACCAGAATATAATCTTATAGCTCTTTCTCTTTTTATAATCACAACAGTGCCGGTTGTGGGTATGGACCCATGGGCTTTGTGCAGTACTTGGATGCCTTACAGAGTCAATGGTGCAGAGGAGCCGACAATACAGGGCGAAAACAGGGACCAAACTTGCCTAGGTGTGTCTGTGTGCCTGGCTAAGCCTTTCCAAATGTGTGAGCCCTCAGAGAGGCAAGCTTGGTGCTGACAGCAGATCACCCACAGAAGAATCACACTGCTCAGACCTCACTTTCATGGGTCAGAAAACAAAGTGAGTTGTTTTGCAAGCCTGGACTCCAGCTCCACATTTTTGGTTCATATTACAAGCCATACAAGGCAAAGTAACCCCAGGGCAGCTGGAGCTAAGAGGAAAAGCTAAGTAGACAAGCCATTGACCTAGACAGGCAGCTCACAGAAGGGCCTCTCTGGGGAGAGGGAATTCAGTGTCTTTGCTGTTCCACAAATAAGTCAGGGACTCATGAGAAGGTGCAGGGAGAGAACTACTTAGTAACACAGTTCAAACTACCAGACCTGCATCTGAATAGCTAGCTAACTGGGGGAAAAAACACTTGAAGCATCTTTCTCCCTCCAGCCCCAAAGAAGAGGCATTAACCTTTTGACTGGAAAATCAAGGGAAGGTGAGGGGTCCCAGGGTGGCTGGGGTCCTGCAGAACTTAGTGCAGAGGCACATCAGCAGCCAGGAAGGAAGGTCTCAGAGCTTCACTGGAGAGTCGAGCCACTGCTCTCTGGCTGGAAGCCATAATCAAGAACTTCAAAGAAGGATGGGTGTGCCGGCCTGAGTGCCTAAAGTCCCAGCTGTTTGAGAGGCTAAGACTGTGAGTACTGCTTGAGCCTAGGAGTTGAAGGCCAAGCTTGGGCAGCATAGTGAGACCTGTCAGAAACAACACAGGACAACGAGAAGGTTCCGAGTGGCTGGTAAGTGTTTGGGAGCCACGGGGAAGAGGTGCTGGTGAGAAGACCCTGGAGGGAAACTGATCTTTTGGTTTTCCCACCATTGAGGTGACTACCCGAGACCTCTGAGGGGAGATTGCTCTGTGCTGCAAGCCTACTGTGTACTGGCTATGAGCCTAGCACTTTAAAACGAAATCTTTCTTCCCCTTTGGTGTAATGGAACATAATGCGTTGTTTTTGTGAGCACTCAGCCAACAAGCAGATGATGAAAGAGTAGGCATGCACCACCTGCAGTGGGTAAGGGAAGCCCTGGAGAGCCTCCAAAGGAAGCAAGTGTGAGCTGCTATTCGGGAGGCTATACATGTATATGGGGAAGCACTTTGTGGGCTTTAAGGGATTAGAGCTTTAAGAAGTATATAGCTGGGCACGCTCTGCTTAAGAGCGAGGAGCAATGACACTTTAGGGCATGCATTGCTCAAGGACACAGAACGTATGCTTGAAAGGTTACAGTGCTGAACTGGAACACGTCTGGGCATTGCAGAGATGGTGGACAGGACTGTCTCTGAGAATGCTCACCTTCTCCAAAAATCTTTAGCTGAAATGAAGATAAGGCACTTTGAAGATGCAGTACTATGAGACCTTCCCTCTTAAGTTGACTGCCTCTTTTAGCAGCTACCATCACAATGTGGTAGTTTGGGGACAGTATTATCATTCCAGACTTATGGATGAGGAGTCACACCGTGCCTCCAGTATAGGGTGAGTTCAAACGGGTCCCCTGGTGCCCCTCTGTCAGGCACATCACACGGTGACTTTGAAAGTTTCTTATGTGCAGGCAGGGATTGGTGCTGTGCACTCCATCAAATAGGCCCACTGTATTCCCTTCAGTTCCTCCCCATTGCACTTATTAGTAACAATATTTTTACTCTTATTAGCTCAACTAGTAACTTGTCAATCAACCCAATTAAACAGAAGGTATCGCTTTTCCTGGAACAGTGGAAGAAGCCAGGGTTAGCTTCTTGTTTAAAAATGCCTGCCAGTGACAGACCTTTAGGATTTCCTTTTTTCACTTGGGTTTCCTTATCAAATGTGAGAGGTCATCAGAGAGAGAGAGAGAGAGAGAGAGAGAGAGAGAGAGAGAGAGAAGAGAGAGAAAGAGAGAGAGAGAAAGGGAGAGAGAGAGAGATATCTTAAAAGATAATGATTGCAAGAATTCTGCAATGTTTCCTCGGGTTTTTATCTAAATCATTTTCCATGGAAATCAATTTCATGGACTTGTTAATGTAAGCAAGAGCCTCTTGATAGAGATTATGTTCTTTCATGAGCAATTTCCAACCCCCGCCCCCATCACTCCTCAGCCTTTTCATCTTCTCCATGTGTTGATAATGTAACATTATTGATGCCCATCAGACAAATCAATACTGATAAATGTCCACTTACAGCTCATTTTATCTTAGATCGACTACAAAGTAGATTGTTAAAAGTGGTACACTGAGAAGAGCCTTTCTGGGGAGGGGTGAAAGTTTGTGGAGAAAAATGTCATTGTCTCTGATGGAGTCCTCCTCTTCCCCCGCCTTGGGTGGGCTCAGACTCCTCCTTGTGGCTTGTGTCCAGATTTCATGAGTTAGAGAAAAGACTGTTAGCTCTCCCTCGGGACTGTGCACAGGAAATACACGAAGGACAGATTTCAGAGGGCTGAGTAGACTCCAGGGCAGAAGGAAAAAAGGCATTTTATTCATTAGCTTCTGGATTTGACCCACATGGAGATTTAAACTCCATAGGCCTGGCTGGGGAATAGTTTCTCTTCACTTGTGAGTTCTCCCTCAAACTGAACAAGGACACTAAGTTTTAAAAGATACCCCTACTGTCCTGCCTTACTGTGTATTTTAAAACATAACTTTATTTTGAAATCACTTACACAATATATAAGACATGCAAGAAAAAATATGGAAAAGCACAACAAAAACCTAGGTACTTGACTCAAGAAATAAGACTTTGGGTGCACAGTTTAAGCTGCTTCATGTTCAATGGCTACTTGCTGAGACTGGGGACCCTGGCTCTTAGCTTTGCCTATCTTAGCAAGGCCACTAGAAATAGCTCTGTGGCTTCTGATCTCAATGTTTCTACAGCAGGGACCACATCAGTTTCAATTCTATGGATTAGCCACACAGAATGTACATCTAAGCTATACATTTGGAACGCTGTTTTTCCTGGCTACCTTAGATAGTTTCTTGTGACTACACTCTCCAGAAAGTTCAAAGACAGAAGTAGGGCCAATGAAGGTAGTTTTTTCAAGATGGTCCAAAAAGCCAAGGTAGGTCACCAAGCTCTTTGAACTTGAGGTAGATTTGAGCCAGAAAGGTATCATGCCACTGCTTTGGAACCTCAGCCCTCTGCTGACCCTTATGCTGATGAGATGGCCCCTGTTTGAGTGGATGCTAGGTTGAAGCAGGTTTCGAATGACTATTCTTGGTTGTCAACTTGACTACATCTGACACAAACTACAATCTAAAAATGGAGGTCACACCTGTGAAGATTGTTCTTGCTTGGTTCGAAGAAGGTGAACCCATGTCTAGTCTGGACTTTTGAGATAGAAAGACTCACACCTTTGATCTGGATCTTGAGATAGCCAGACACACCTTTAATGTGGGCCACACTTTATGCTGGAAGTCATAGAAAAACATGGAAAACAAAGTTTCCGCTCTTTCTCTGCTTGCACTCACCTTGCTAGCAAGTCCATTCCTTCACTGGTATTAGAGCCTGCTTCTTCAGGATTCCAGTATGTATACTGAAGACCAACTGAGACATCCAGTCTTGTGGACTGAATAACTGCTAGATTCTTGGACTTCCCATTCATAGCCTGCCATTGTTGAATTAATTGAACGGTAGCTTGTAAATGATTCTAATAAATCTCTAAGTTCTGCTATTCTAGAGAACCCCATCTGTCCATACACATAACCTCTCCTGAGCCTCAAACATTTTTCAGCCACGACACTGTCCTGGTTTGAGAGCAAAGGACCAGTGTGTGTCTTACTTTCATCTGAGCTCTATGATAGCTTTGTGGGTCATTTTTGGTACTCTGAGGATTACATTTTTCTTTGTATGTAGGTTTTGGTTGAAAATAACATTGAAGGCCCAAAGGATTTTAAAGATAAGGGAAAAAAAACCCAAAGCTCAATGAGTCCCTTCCCCTGTTGTTCCCATCTATTATAGCCAAATAAGTGCCACCCACGTTTATTTATGTTACAGTCCAGTCATTTCTCCTTACACAGGAACCTTATTAAAACAATAAATCAATGTTAACCTGGCTCTTAAATTGGTCCAATATGTTTGGAGAACTTGCTGGCTTAATTTTCCTATTTTTCATTTTTCAATTAGCTAATGTAGCTTTTCCTAGTGAGAATACCACAAACCTGAACACATAGGAATCAGGAAGTCCCAGCACACAGCTCTCCAAGACAGAAAGAGCAAAAACACGGTCCCTTCATGAGCCATCAAAAAAAAAAAAAAAAAAAAAAGTGTAGCTCCAGAAGTCATGTGCCCTGATCTGAGCTGACTCGTTTGAGCTTCAAGAAGCAGTCCCAATTGCCGGCATGTACTGTGTTCCAAATGCTCTCCATACCACTTGTGAATCAGATTCTCCATAGTGTCTCTGACATATGAAAACAGTTTGTATACCACCTCCCACAAAGTTCCACATTTATACACAACCCTTCCGTGTAATGGCCTCTGGAGACAGGGCCTTATTGAAGTTAGGTTCAATGATATTATAAGGGTGGGGGCTCTGATCCAATAAGAGTAAAGGCTTTAAGTGATACTTGATGCACTGTCTGGAACCATTTGCACAGAGGAAGGTGGGCACACACAAGCCCAGAGAAGAGAGAGAGGCCTTGGAATGAACCCTACTGTGCTGGTATATGACCTTGGACTTCCTGCTTCCAGATGTGGGGGAAAAGCACTTGTGTTGTTTAAGCCATGGGGCTGGGTACTCTGCTGTGCAAGGCAGAGCAAGAGAAGAGCCCAATGATGCTTTCTCAGGAATGTACTGACATTTGCTGGAGATCTGTGTGGCTTCGTGTAGCAAGACAGGGTCTTGCCTGATACCTCAGGGACCTGCACCAACTTGTGTGGGTTGCAGCACAGGCCAAGACCTTGGGGGTATTATGAGGCCAGGTACAAAAGGAAGAAGCTGTTTTCCCCCTCCAACCTGAGAACAGTGTGTCCGAAAGTGTGGTTGCCTGTGGAGGAAGAGAGCTTAGGCAGTGGACCAGTATTGTGTCCAAGGTAACTTCAACCTAATGGCTGCATTGGGAGTTTTCCTTTTCTCCGAGGTTAAAGAAGCTTTATAAGTCTGGATCATAGGAAAAGAACAGACTTAGTGTGTGCTGTGCTCTGGGCAGCGTGGAGAGCATTGGCTTTGGAGCCAGACAAACCTGGATTCAATTTCCAGTGTTTTCTTGTAGTTATCCAAATACCCTAAGCAATGGCTTCATAATGTGTCTGAGAGACCTAGATGCTTGTTTTGCTTTTAGGTATGGCTATATCTAGATACTTAAAGGATGTTGTCTTAGGGTTTCTATTGTAGTGAAGAGATACCATGACCACAGCAACTCTCAACTCTTTTAGGGTTTCTATTGCAGTGAAGAGATACCATGACCACAGCAACTCTTTTAAAAGAAAACATTTAATTGAGGCTGGCTTATGGTTCAGAGGTTTAGTCCATTGTCACCATGGTAGGAAACATGACAGTGTGCAGACAGACATGGTGCTGGAGAAGGAGCTTAGATTTCTGCATCTTGACCCACAGGCAGCTGAAGGAAACTGTGTGCCACACTGAGCATAGCTTGAGCATATGTTCAACCTCAAAGCCTGCCCCCACAGTGACACACTTCCTCCAACAAGACTACACCTACTCCAACAAGATCACATCTCCTAATGGTGCCACTTCCTATGAGCCAAGCATTCAAACACCTGAGTCTATGATAGAGTGTGCTGTTGCCTAAGAATACCAGGCAGGAAAAGCAAAAACCTATAACAGAGATACTAAGGGCTGTGCAATTCTGGGAAACTCATTCAACCTCTCTGATCCTTGCATTTGTTCCATCTTAATGAAATGGCTAGATCACTACCTATGCAGAAAACTTAGAAATATTAAATATGTCCCTAGAATAGCCAAAGCCACAGTGTGTGTGTGTGTGTGTGTGTGTGTGTGTGTGTGTGTGTGTAAAACAGAGCTGCTCATTCCTTTCTTCCTTGTTCTGCTCCTGGCCCTCCTGAAGGCCTGGCAAAGGTATGGTTGGATGGTGTTGAAGGTATCATGCTATTTCAGGCTATGAAGCTTTGGGTAACAAAAAGTGCAAGACCCACACAATGGGGCCTATCAGCCAGGTTCCCCTGGACAGAGGACAAGGGTCTCAGGATAGAGGCAAGGCACAGAGGATTCCTGCGCCAGGCCCAGCCATAGGACATTGAGCTGACTGGGCTGGTGGAAACCTTCCGAAGAACAGGAGAGCTGGCACCTTGCAGTTACTTTGTGGACTGAAAAACCAAGCCTTGCCCTGCATATGTTCTTGTGAGCAGAATGGACCATCTGGTTTCCAAGGGGCTCTCACTGGAGTAGCCATGACACTCCCTGACTGCAACCACCAAGAATCTTAATGTAAGGCTATCACTCCACTGGCCTAAAAGAACCTGCACCCCTTCGGTCACATGCCAGTCCAGCTGCTGGTGGGTTGAAACTGGCCAACTTCTTTCTCCCTGACTATCATCGGCACACCACTTTGTGACTCACTTGTTCGCAAAGTTAGAAGAATTTGAGAACCTGTGCCCTCCATATCTGGCTTTCCAATGGAGCATGTCAGAGCTGTGATTGAGGATGGTGACCTCACCTGCGCCCCCTAGAGGTCTAGTGCTTCAACAGCCCATATCTACTCTTCATTCTCTCCTTTTCCCATGTGTGCCCACGTGCTTCTGTGTGTGCACGCCTGTGTGAAGGTGTGCATTTGTGCCTGTCGGTGCATATGGAAAACCTTCAGTATCATTCCTTGTTTGTTAAGACAAGATCTCTTATTGGCCTGATACTCATCAAGTAGGCTAAGAAAACTCAAGAATTTTCCTGTCTCTGCCTCCACCCATCTCTGCTCTGGGATTACAGGAACATACTACTATGCCTTACCTTTTTATATGGATTGTGGGGATTGAACACAGGTTCTCATGCTTATGTAACAAGCAGTTCATCAGGTGAGCTATTTCCATCTTTGCATTTCATTCTTTTTTTAAAGGCTTTATTTATTTATTTATTTATTTATCTATCTATGTAGCGGTCTGTCTGTCTGTTTATTGTATATGTATGTATGTCCCTGTATGGAGTATACAGGTACCTGCAGAGGTCAGAAGAGGACACTGATCCCCTGGAGTTTCAGGCAGTTGTGAGCCACCTGATATGGGTGCTGGAAACTGAACCTGGATCCTCTCCAAGAGCATCAAGCATTCTTAACCACTAAGCCATCTCCCCATTCCCTGCCCCTTGTTCTTACACATTACCCACAGACCCCCTAGGAAATCCAAAAGGTACTCAACAAAGAAGTATGACCTGGTATCTCCCCTCTGGATAATCAGTGATTCAATAGTGTAGACACTTAGGGAGACAGGATGTGTATAATATGTCACAGCTGGGCTAGAGTGTGGGAGCCTGTATCAAAAATCAGAAAGCTCCCTCCACCCATAAAAAAGTAATAACTTGGGACTCAGGTTTCAGGTGGGAGAATGTGCTATAAGGTGGTTTCATATGCAAATTTAAGTGGCTCTGGGGGTATCCTTTCCACCAGTGACAGTGTTTGATGGATAGATTGCCATAGTAGGATGGTTCTCTAGGGCCTTGGAGTCTGGGGAAAGGCATGAGCTGTGTCAGGGCCTGACTTGACCCCTCTGAGGGACTCAGGCAGTTTCTAATTTGTGTAATTTGGGTCTTTCATTTAAAAATCCAATTTCTCAGGGCAACTTCATTATGTGGCACTTACTTGCAGAACTGCTCATTTTCAAAGGATTTCTCTTGACAGGGTGAGGAAAAGCCCTTCATGTGCATTGCACCGGAGGAGTGGAAATCAGGCATCTTCTTCAGAACATAGTCGTGTCATATCTAGCAGAGTTAAACTTGCAAAATTCTACAATTGAATTTTACAAGTATCCCCTACTCGAACAGTAGCGTATGTGTGCCTGGGTGCTGTTTATATAGCCAAGCAGTGGAATAAACCCAAGCCCTGCTTAGTAGCACAATTCACTATAGAGTCCTATGGCTTCGTGAAATTTTAGAGTAATCTATGCTTTCTTATTTTTTGTTTGATATGTATTTTTGTTGGTTTTTGCTTTGTTATTGTTTTTGAGATGGGGTCACTAGGTAGCTCTGGCTGGCCTAGAATGTACTATATAGACCAGCCTGTCCCGGAACTCATAGTGATTCACCTGTCTCTGCTCCATTAAGTGCTGGGAATTCAAGACCTGTGTCACCACCCCTAGAAATAATCTAAATGTTGCTATCAATGTAACAAAACAATACTGGAAGTCTGAACCAAGAGAGACATTACTGTTTTTCTAAGACTAAATGTACTATTTTCATTTTAAAAAAAAAATTTTTGGGCTGGAGAGATGGCTCAGCAGTTAAAAGCACTGACTGCTCTTCCAGAGGTCCTCAGTTCAGTTCCCAGCAACCACATGGTGGCTCACAACCATCTGTAATGGGATCTGATGCCCTCTTCTGGTGTGTCTGAAGAGAGCAACAGTGTATTCACATATATAAAATAAATAAGTAAATCTTTAAAAAAAAAAAAAAGATTTACTTGCGTATACATTTCTCTTTTAACTAGGGAAAGGCACTGAAGAGAAAAAAAGACCCTTTTTGGATGTATTGGATGTATTGGAAGTCTAGCCAATACAACACTACTGCCATGCAGGATGCCAACTGTGCCCCATGCAAAAGGATTCTGACCTTCCTTGGCAGTTCCATTTTGAAGACCACATTTGTCCCCTGAATGAAAGAACAGATGTGATTGCAATTCTAATGATGTTTGGAGAACCATGGAGACACTCCCCTGTCTGTCTGTCTGCTAAGCCACTCTCCCTCAGGGTCTTTCCAGTTCCATCCCCAATGTGTGGGCTCATGGGACTGAGAGTAGACACGGTTCCAGAACTCCTTCAGATCTTGTATGGACCAAAGAATCCAAAGGGTGTCGTCATTTTATATATAGAGAGATGGAACGGCAGGTCCTTCTTCTCGTGGGGACAAGGTCATAGAGGAGAAAGGAAGGAAGGGAGGGAGCTAAGGAACTCTGGGAGCTAGGGAGGCTGGCGAAGGAGAAAAAGGGCAAGAAAGTCAGGAATGTCATAAGAGCCAGAAGAGATGATCAGTTCTGGAATGTTCTAAACCTAGGAAACGGAGCAGAGTCCTTTCTGCTTCCAAGGGGAATAAGCTGCGGTCCTATCTGATGATTCGTAAACTTCTATGTCTAAAGCCAGAGAAAGCTTTAGGCAGTACTTAACTAGCTTTGTGACTACTGCTTACTAATAATTTTGCTAATCATTTTGTTAATTATCAGCTGTGGCAATTGAGATGCTGCCACTGACAAGGGCCTGGACTGACATAGCTAACAACACGCATTTGATCCCAGAAATCCACCTGATGGGAGAGCAGACTCCCTGCCCTCTGACCTCCACACGCATGCATGGTACCTGTACCACACACACACACACACACACACACACACACACACACACACACACACACACATGCACGGATAATAAATAAATGTAAAGAATAAATGTGATATATTGTTAACTATCTTTTATATAAAACTTTATAACTCACATAATAATAGGTCTAGATGTAGACCTAACTTTAAAGACTAAAACATCTTTATCAGTTTAGTAATGCTTTAAGTTAGTGCTTACAAGTATAAGTAAAAATATGAGCAGAAATAGAGAGAAGCCAATGTGTATAATTGTATCGGGCAAAAAGTGACAGTTTGACTTTATTGGTCATAATTAAGATACACAGAAACCTTTACCCAGCATTGCCCTTTGTAGACATTTATCTTGCAGGAGCACCCATCGAGAGTAAAGGGGTCTGTTGTAGAAGCATCTTCTTCAGCACCTGGCCCCTTCAGATCATCAGAAACAAGCCCAAATACCCAGAAACAGCTGGTTAAACATTCATGCACTTCCGCAGCAGGGCTCTGTGCTATGGGGCTCTCCTCTGTGAAGGAGGAGCCATGAGCATCCGCCTACAAGACCCACATAGGCAGATGCAGACTTTTAAGATCAAGCCAGGCACCGTGGCTCTTCAGCATTCACAGGCCGAGGCAGAAGGATTGGCACAAGTATGTACTGCTTCATACTGAGCTCCAGGATAGACTGAGACATAATGTGAGAGACTGTGCTGGTGGAGTGGGGGGTGGGACTAGGGCTGGGGCTGGCTGTGCAAACCTGGAAACCTAAGTTTGAATCCCCAGTACCAACTTAAGGCCCAGCGTGACCGAGAATGCCTGTAAATCCCTACATATGTTCACTCACAGATGTGAAAATTATCAGAGAGAGAGAGAGACAGAGACAGAGACAGAGACAGAGACAGAGACAGAGACAGAGAGACAGGGCATGTGATGTGCAAGCAAGCTGTCGTAACATAAGACCATTATCCCAGCACTTGGGAGATGAATACAGGAGAGCCAGGAATTCTAGGTCAACCTCTGCTACATAGTGTTTGAGACCAGCCTGGGCTACATGAGATCTCACCCCCTCCCAAAAGGGAGGAGGAATAAGATCCAAATTAAAGGAAGAAAAACTTTGGGGAAAGTGACACTCTATTTACAAGTGCTGTAAAAACCTGGGATTGCACACTCTGAAAGAATATCTTGATGAATACCCATCAAGCAGTGCTTGTGTCTGGAACTGTAGGGGCTTTCCCTGCTCTGTAGCACACATGTTGTAAATTTCAGGATGACCATGTGCTAGTTTTATTATGAGAGATAATGATAATAATGTTATAATAAACACAAGAAAGTCTCTCACCAGAAAAAAGCACTGCTCACCCATTCTTAAAAGCAGCTCACCCAGGGAGCTCATAAGTGAGATTCTTGAAAGCCACTGTCACCTTCTAAACAGACCTGAGCACCAGGGGATAAAATGTGGGAAGATAAATTTCTATTCTCTAGCTAGTCACATCCTACCATCGTGTACTGTTAACTGTACTGTCTGGGCCAGCAGGATGGCTCATTTGGTAGAGGTACCTCCTGCCAGCTCTAATACCTTGAGGTGGATTCCCAGGGTGAAAGAAGACTCCTGCAAGTTGCCTTCTGAGCTCCACACATGAGAACATGTATGCGAATACACATATAGACACACCCACACTCACAACCCCCCCCACACACACAAACATAAAACTCAAATCAAATATACTTTTCCCATTAACCAGGAAAGCAGAGAATTGAGGTTCCATGTCCTAGCATTGAGCTAGAAATCCTCACAAGTTGTTTTTAAGACACCCATACAAACACAATTTAGAAAGTGGCAGGCCTCTTTATGCGTCTTAATTTTTATTTCAAACAAATGAGAAGATAGAGAAGGAAAGGGAGGCAAAAGGCGTTTGGAAACATCTAGAAGTCTTAGAGAATATTTATTTCCACGGCCATCCATTGAAAACAGATTGAGTCGGCTTCTTGAAGATGCTTTGTTCAGCATTCCCCTTGGAAGATTCTTCCCCTCCCCCTTTTTCTTTTGAACGTTTCATGTCTCGTGGTTTTGGCAAATTAAGATTTAACTTCTAAAATTGCTGGCTGACAGTAGGAAAAATAATTGCTTTTACTGCGTGGTTTATGGGGCCCTCTCTTGGATGGCCTTTGAAGTTCCCAGGCTGCTACATGACCTTGACCTCTCCCAGAAGAACCAGCAAAGGTAGCAAGGTTCACTTCCCTTCTTCCAGTAATTGCTTGTTGGTACTGGGCTGTCATTTAAGAGGAAGGGCTTCCGATCTTCTTGTCACTTGCCTCGTCCAGGATGCTGAAAGGGACTGGACTGGTGGCCTGTTCTTGCCTCATTTCTGTGAGGAAGCACAGGGGTGAATTGCAGCTGAGTACAGGCAGTGGCAATCCAACCTCTCGGCTGCTAATCCAGGGCTCTCTCCCACTCTTGCTTTGCCCTTACCAGGCTTTGCAATGAAAATCACTCAAATGAAGATTTATGTCTTCAGTTTGGTGTTTCGGTCTAAAGACCTAAGGACATTGCTGCCTTTCGGCTCATGCAGTCTGCAAGCTTCTATCAACACACTGTGCTCAGGCAGGCCTTTGGAGCACCGGCCTCTTCTCTAGTAAGACAGGGCCTCACTATACCCCTACAGTCTAGTGTCACTACCAAAAGAGAAACACAGATACCAAGCCAGCCACAAACCCTTTGATCTACAATGTGCCCCGTCTGCAAGATATCCTAGTGTAATGGTGGCATGGCACATAGCTTGGGGGAATAACCAACTGATAACTGATTTGACTTATGGTCCACTCCACGAAATGGAACCCATACCTGACACAGCTTGAATCAGAGACCAGATAGCTCAGAAATATAGGGTAAATCCAAATAATACTGGTCTTTAAAAAAGAAAAACAAAACAAAAATAAAAACAAAAACATAGTGAAAAAGTGACTCCTATGATATTCTGCTATACTCATAGATCAATGCCTGTTCATCCATCTTCAGAGAAGCTTCCTCCTGCAGCAGATGGGAACAAATACAGAGATCCCCAGACAGACAGTATGCAGAGAGTGAGACACCTTGGAACACTCTGCCCTAAATTGGATGTCTCTAAAAATCAAGGCCCTCTAAATCAACATGAGGCAGTATGCACAGGGCTTGGATGGGTCTGCACCAGGTCCTCTGCGTATGTGTTATGGCTTCCAGTTTAGTGTTTTCATGGGATTCCTGAGTGTGAGAATGAGCGGGTCTCTGATTGCTGTGCCTTCTCTGGGACTCATTTCCTTCTGTTGGTTTGCCTTGTTCAATATCAGTGTGGTAGTTTTTATTTTTATCTTATTATACTCTGTCTTGTGATATTTTAATATTATCTCTTAGGAAGTTGGTTTGTTTGGGCTTTTTTTTCTAATGAGAAAGAGGGTGAGTGGATCTAGGAGGTAGGAAGATACCAGAAGGAGCGGAGGAAGAAAACAATGAGATCAGGATCTATTCTATGAGTAAACAATCTATTTTCAACAGAAGGGAGCACAAGAAAACAGAGCTTCAGGTCCAGGAGCTGACTGAGCCTGCTGTCTGGCCAACCCTGGTGTCAGTGCTGCCAACATGGTCTGGGTCTCGGGGCCATCACACTGCTGCCTTTGGTCTCCAACCTGAGAGAGCAGATCTAATTGCCCTGGAGGGCAGGATGCCCGCTCCTTAGAGGACAGCAACCATGGGCTGAGCTGCTACACTGGAGGCTCCAGATGAGGCCTGGAGTGGTCAGCTCATTAGAGGTCAAAGGCTATGCCTGGGGCTCCAGGTCCTCTCTCCCAACCCCCGTTAAGTTATAGGAGTTTATTTTAAATAACCCACAGTTGATTAAAAGGGAATTCGTGATAAAAATAGAAGATTCTTGAGGAAAGATGTGGGAACAGACTCTGCACACACACACTAAAGGAACAGTGCCTCTAAAACTAACATTATAGCAACAAAAATGGCATCACGTGAAAATTTTCCTTTTTATGTTTTTCCTTCCATTTTTTTACACAGTTACAAAAGAAAAAAAAAGCCCTAAAATCTTGATTATTTTTCCTTTTTGTTTTGTTTTGTTTTTGTTTTTCTTGGACCAAATGCTCATTTTCCTCTAAATTTATTGACCTGTGGAAATTTTTAGACAATAAGATCTTTCAAATGAAAGACTGGGGTTTCCAAAGAAAAAGATGGATCTCTTAAAGGGTACAAAGAATGGTCAGAACCAAGGATGATGGGAAAATGGTTTCAGTCACTGATTAGTTCATTGTCCTTAGACTCACTCGCCCTGCATCCCTCCCCAAGCTACAAGATCTTAAGATCAAGAAGAAAGCTTAAATATTTCAGAATAATTAAAACAAAATAAAAATTCGCATTTAAAGAGGAACACTCAAATCAGGAAACATTTTCCCATCATGCTTTTCTGTGAATAGGTGCCTGTGAACCAAAACACTGCCGATGTCACAACTGCTTCAAGTTTAATGAAAACTGATTCCCATGATGATAGAATGACAGCTGTAATAGGTGCACTGGGTTTCTGTTTTGTTCTACTTAATTTTAAATTCCTGAAATAGGGGAGAGGAGGGAGTTCAGGAATTCATTTCTATTAAAATATAGAAGTTATTGCAAAACCCTAATTGTAAAAACACACCAATATAATCAGACTTCTCACACAGTAGCTGAGAGAATCCAAACACTGCAGCAAAACTGAATTTGCCCGGCAGGATGCTCACAAATTCCCATCCACTTGCTCTCTTGAAAATAAAATCAAAATTCAAAACAAATCGACAGCTAGAATTTTGATATCTGAAATATTTTTAAATAAGTTGCCCATAGGACAACTGCCTCAGCTCTCCCTTATAGTATCTCCTGGTCTATCTTTTTGCAAAGATGTTGTTTGTTAAGACTTGTGGCTTCTCCCTCGGGTGTGAGGGCAAGGGAGGCTCAGCTTATCCATCTTCCCCAGACCACACTGCTCCTTTTCACAGAACCGCTTCCTTTTCTGCCGAGACTGGTCACAACTCTAGTCCTCATCAGTCATATCAATGGCCCAAGCAAACGTCTCCCTCTGGGTTTCATTGTAAATCTTCTCAAATGAGACCCCCGGGGCTCCATGTCCTTAGGTGTAGCAAGCTATAGTACTCACTATGCCGGGGTCCCTCCTCAGGCTCTAGTTTGTGAGTGCCATCAATTTAAAGCATAAACAAATGCAGTTGTGGCCCAAAACAACTGGAAGAGACCCAGAACCATCAGTTCATTCCAAAAGATCTACGCCCTAAAGACATGCGTCCTAAAGGTTTCTCCAAGTTGGACAAGCACCTGAGAGGCACAGCATTTCTAACGATGAACTGTGAAAGAGAAAGGAACCTTTCTGGCATTCATACGAAAAGAACATTTTTACCTGTAATTCTAAGGGGAAAAAATGAGTTCATTTCCTACGACCTTCTTAGCAAACTCTCCTGCAAAACCCTTGAGATATGGTGAGTCAATCAAGGTAGCGAATTCAGCCTGTGAGGAATTGGCAGTGGGGAATTAGAAAATTATGCCAGCCTGGCAGGCAATATGTCATTGTTCTGGGTGTTTTAAAGTTTATCACAAATTTTTAAAAGAATGTCATGATTTATTTTCTCCCCCTAAGCCCTTTAATTCTCAACTTTACACAGCTTAGAGGTACCTGCAAGGGAAGCCTTGATGGAGAATTGATTGGTCAGATTCGCTTGTGGGCATGTCTGTGGGGCTTATCTTGATTATTTTTGATGTGGGTCCAGTTCACTATAGGTGGCACCATTCCATGTGCAGGTTGTCCTGAATTGTTAAGAAACCTACCTGATCATTAGCCTGAGAGCTACCCAGCAAATGTTTTCTCAATGTTTTTTGCTTGAATTCCTTCCCTTGGGTCCCTCAAGAATGAACTATGACCTGGAACCACAAGCCAAATGAACTCTTTCCTAAGTTGCTTTTGATATGAGTGTTTCATCACGTCAACGGAATGAAACTAGAGCACCCTCTAAATAAACATTCTTTCAGTACCTAATTTTGAACTCTTAAAAGGAACCCGAAATTGTATAACGTGCTCCCATAAACCCAGATCAGCTTTGATAGTCCTTTCTTGCTCTGATTCCCCGTTGCACATGTGGGTCCAGTCAGCATCATGACAGCCCAGTCCCAGCATATTCCTGTGGCTATCCCTAGTGACGTCGTCACCCTCCACGAGTGTCTATGGCTCTGACTTTTCAAAGCAGTCTCATGCCTAAAAACTCAGATCTAGTTAGACCATTGGTACTCTGTATCATGCAGTTATTTAAACTTTTTTGACCTTAGTTTTTTCATCTGTATAGTGGGGTGGTCCTTGGGCTGATTTTATTGTTTTTTTATGGAGATTGAGTTAATACATGGCAACTTTTGGAACCAGACCAGGTACACAGTGAGGATCGCCTGCTGTTTATATGAACTTGACAGCAGACAACAGAGCAAGCCCTCCCCCTTCCTCTAGTATGATTATATTGGGAACTGGGAGGGGGCGGGGAAGTAGTTTTAGGACTTGGGGGAAAGGCAGCAAACTCTGTCACAAATGATGCCAACAGACAAAGTAAAGAGGCATAAGTAAATAAAAAAATACAGCACTCTGTATTCTGTAAATACCAGAAGAAGCAGCTAAGATATTTTAATATTATGGCATGTGAGTGGGTGAAGGACAAGGGTGTGAGAAACTGCCGTTTTCCATCAAGGCTTCTGTCCTTTCAAGATGAACATGTAGAACTTTGATTTATTATTTAAAAAAAAAAATAACCATTTTTAAATGTTCCAAACACAAACGTTTGACTAAAAATAGCCTTTTGTGGAATACTTTTATTGTTAAGATGATGTTTTATTGTTAGATGATGTTATTGTTAGATGAAGTTTAGCTCCCCACCCCCACCCCTCTGCCCTCCCACCCCCCTTGGTATAATATCAGCGCTCTTGGTTACTCTTTGTAGTTGTTTTAATAAAAAAATTAATAAGCAGCAAATTGCACCAGAAAGGACAGGATTTGTTTAGGTAAATTGTAAGTAAGCGTTCCCTTGTGGGAATCCTTGCCTAATTGGGCTGCAGCTGGTCTTAATTTATTCCCTTCACTGTATCTCATTTTAGTCTTACGAGTGGAGCTGCCTGTGCTTGGGCTTTAATAAGCATCACATCGTCGGAGCCATTTTTGCTGGCATGAGTTGAGATATAACTGAAGGGGATCCTGAAACACTTGTTCTGAAGAAGGGGTTACTTTTCTTTTCAGTTCTTTTTTTACTGGGTATCCCCAAGCTACTGAACTGTAGCTGGAGGAGGTAGGCTGGGTTTCTGTGTGGTCCTACCTGATCTTACTATCACATGGCATTCATTGTTGCCCCCATTCTTTCAAGTCTGCCCCATTCAAAATTTAAGGCATTGTGAAAGAGGGTATAGAGTGAGTTAAGAGCAGCTTTGATTGGCTCAGAGGCATGTACCCTGGTCCACTGACCTTCCTCTAGGACAGACAGTAGACTTTGTAAGCTTGATGAATGGAAAGATATCATCTGGGCATATTTTTTCTTGTGCCTAGGACTATTTCTGCTGGGTCTGCTGGACACCAATTACCTGTCATTATCCTCTAACAAGTGACATCAGTCATGGACTCATCCCTCCATGGCTCATGGGAAACAGGGCAATGATAAGTACATTTAGTTGACTCCCATCTAGGCACATGGACTGCCTCTTGCTGCATTACTGAACTACATACAAATCAGTAGGAAGACATGAAGCACTTAGCATTGGTATGAGGTGGCACCTAACCAATGTGTGTGTGTATGTATGTATGTATGTATATGTATATATGTGTGTGATAGATAGATAGATAGATAAAAGAAAGGAGAGAAAAGAAAGAAAAAAGAATAAAGCAGTACATCCCAACTGCCAGTTGCTTTACATATTTGTTTTTATTGTTTACCTTTTTTTTAATGTTGCTGGGGATTAAATCCCGGGCCACTGTGTATGCTGGGCAAGTACGTGTTCCACCACTTTCCACCACTGAATGACATCCCCAGCCCATCACTTATAGAGAAAAACTAGAGCTTACTGAGTTTGACACAGGTTAAGGTTACTTTCTGTTAGAAACTCACAAGTGGAGTGTCGACAGTTACTTTGCTTAAACACAAAGTGATATTGAGCTGTGAGGATCTTATGTTGAAGTAAAGTGAGACAGGGTACAGCATAGTAAACCCATGTTGATTTCACTGGCACAGGGTACCTAGCTCAGGGAGGGTCATAGACAGACAGAGAAGGAGCCAGGGACCACACAGGGAATAGGGAGTCATCTTATTATGGGTGCGGAGTTCTGGTTTGGGGT
Source organism: Mastomys coucha (assembly GCF_008632895.1). Lineage (NCBI taxonomy): Eukaryota > Metazoa > Chordata > Mammalia > Rodentia > Muridae > Mastomys > Mastomys coucha. Next base: position 35,056,607 of record NW_022196915.1, read on the forward strand.
GAGGGAGTTCTAGCTGCACATGGTGGTGGTGATGGCAGATCACTGGGAATGAATTTAATGCCATTGAACTGTACAGGAGTGGATAAAATGGTATACTTCAGAGCTAGGGAGATGCCTGCTTGGTAAAGGACTAGTCACACATGTGTGAGGACCTGAGTGGGGATGTAAACCCCCATCCAGAATCCATGTAAAGCCAGACATCTTCCATGTGTCCCTATGGTAAGACGGGAGGCAGAGACAGAGAGTCCCCGGAATCTTCCAGACCATACAGCCTGGTAAACACAGGCTCAAACAATAAGAAATTTTGACTCAAACAAGGTGGAAGACAAGGACTGCTACCTGAGCTTTCCTTGCCTCCTCAAGCAGCCGTGGCATCTGCACACCCCACTCACACACACAAGCGTGCACATGCGGACATCACACACTACTCACAAGCAAATGGTAAACTTTACTTGCATGTCTTTTGCTACAACAACAAAAACTCTAGGCTGAACATAACATGGTGGTGCACACCTTTAATCACAGCACTCCTGAGGCAGAGACAAGCAGATCTCTGAGAACTCTAGGCCAGCCTGATCTACATAGCCAAGTTCTGGGCCATCCAGAACTACAAAAAACAGACCTTATTTCATAAAATAAAATAAAGTAAAAAGCAATCTTTCTTATATAATGCCAGGACAATGTATACTATATAAACACACTGTACAACTTTGTAACACTCAGAGATATTTACCATTTCCTCCCATCCTAACTCACCTTTTGGCCCTTCCCCCCATATCACATGGACAAGGGAAAGAAGAGATGAATTTAAATTTATAACTACTTCTGATTATGGGCTTCACCCACAGTCCTCTTGAGACATGAAGATTATTACAGCCTGGCCAGTATTTCTGCTTAGAAATGATTCTTGGGTTTAAGGTTTTATCCCCCAACTGTGACTATGTATTTTGGGAGTGTGCAGAAGGTCACAGCCCTTCCAGCTCTTCTCCAACTGTGATCAACCTCCCCAACAGCTGCAGAAAACATCTCCACAGAACCTTAGCCAAAGGGAATCAGCAAGAATTCTCAGGTTTGAAGTTGGAATGTGCAGCTCTGACAGAGGCCAGGGCTCTGCAAATGGACACGCAGGCTCCATGTAATGGGGAGACTTCCCGAGCACATCTAGCCCTCACAGATGTTTCCTTGCCTGAAAGTCTTCCCTTTCCCACATTGCTAAGAAGCCCAGGGCTGATAGAAAGGGTCCTTCTGTGTCAGCCAGCAGACCAGGGCAGGGCTCGGTGGGCAGCCTCAGTGGGGCAACACCACCCCAGTGCTCTAAGCCAATACTTATCTGCTGCCTCAGACCTGGGTTTGGCTCCAGACTGATCCATAGGCCTTAGGAAGGTAAACAGCCAGAAACCAGTACACTTCCCTTCCCTTTACAGCCTTGCAGTTATGTCCATGACCCAAAGGAACCTACTACATCTCAGCTCTTCTTATGGTGTCATATAGCAATGTACTAAGGCTAATGGATGGGGAGGTCAGCAAAAAAGAAGTTTAAATGATTACCTAGAAGATTTTAGAGCAAGATGTTTTTTTGTTTTCTGATGTTGAAATATGATACAAAAGAAATGTGCACATATCCAGTTTTAGAGCTAGGGAAGAGTCACATGGCTCTTCCTGTATCACTTTCCTGTATCACTTCCTGTATCAACCTAAGGAGGTCTAATTCTCTGGGGATTGAATGCATATCTTTGTTTAACTTTTGATTTACTGTAGTTTTATAAATTAAGGACTTTGAGTAACTTTAAAACAATGCAAATGATTGGTGTCTGATAGCAGTACAAATTAATTTTATCCACTGTCTTGGTTAATCTTCTATTGCTATGATAAAACACCATAACGAAGGCAACTTATAAAATAAAATGTTTAATTGGGCTCACAGTTCTAGAGAGCTCAGGTCCACAATGGTGGAATGAAGGCAGGGTGGCAGACACAGCTCAGAGCTCACATCTTCAGCACCAGTAGGAAGTAGAGAGCGTCCTGGGAGTGGTGCAAAGCCTATCCTCCAGTGGCGCGCCTCCTCCAACAAAACCACGCCTTCTAATCCTTCAAAAATAGTTCTACCAACTGGAGACAAACACAACACCCAAAGAGATAAAAGTTCCTCTTTGGGCTGGGCAGTGGAGGAGCCCACCTTTAATCCCAGAAGAGACAGAGAAGGCAGATCTTTGTGAGTTCAAGGCTAGCATGGGCTACAGAGTGAGTTCCAGGACAGCCAAAGCTACACATAGAAACCCTGTTTTGAAAAACAAAACAAGCAAAGAAAAAAGTTCCTGCTTGGTAAAGGAGAATATCACCCCAATACGTAAATTGTATTATCCTGTGTAGTGTTGACCATCATTTTATTACTTTATTTATTTATTTGGAGTGGGCATGTGTATGCAGGTCAGAGAACAATTTGCAAGAGTCAGTTCTCTGTTTTCACTGTGAGTTCCTGAAGTTAGACTCTGATAGTCAAGCTCTGCAGCAAGCACCTTTATCTACTGAGCCAGTTTGTTGGGAGTTGGTTCTGTGTACTGTGTATTCAGATGCTGGCCGATGTGGCCAAAAATCTGGTTGCAGCCTGGACATTGGCATTGTTGTGATATTTGGATCATCTCCTGTCTCAATGGTGTGTAAAAATTCCTTTTCATCACCTCTGATTGGTTAATAACGAGCTGATTCAACCTATAGCTAGACAGAAGAGAATAGGGCAAGACTTCCCATCCTAGTCAGGGGGTCCCAAGCAACAAGAGAGAGGCAGAAAGGAGGAAGAGAGAGAAGGACCAGAGGGAGAGAAGGACCAGGAAGATTCTCCATGAGCAGATATATGGTCAGAGGAGCTGCCATGAGGATACACGTGGAACAGAGCAAACCAGGGCAAGATTCATATTGCAGGTAAAGGACCATGTGGCTGGGAATTAGACAGCCATAGAGGGTTAGAATATATGAATGTCTTCCCAGAATAGTGCCTGAAGCTTGTTAATAAATTTGTTGTGTCTCTGTGTCGTTTATTCAGTAGATAATATGGCTAGAATGGGAATGGAAATGCCCTGTCATTACTTGGGAGCAAAAAGGGGGGGGGGGAAGCCCCAGGAATTAGTTCTACCATTTCACTGGCCCACATTAACCAATTTTGTGTGTAATTGATAATTTTAACTCCAATGTTGTTTACTTCAGTGACTACAAATCTAGCTGTTTCTGTCATGTTCCTCCATAGTTTAGCCACCCTGCTGGATTTTCATTAATAAGACAAGTATGTGCTTTCTTTGGTTTTGTATGATCCTTGCATTTTGTGTGCATTACAATTGTGAGTGAAGGTGTGCAAACATATGTGTGAGCATGCCAGAGGTGAGCATGCATTGGGCATCTTCCTTCACAGCTTCTCTGTCTTGGTGTTGTTTTGTTTTGACAGTCGTCTTTCGGTGAACTTGAAACTCACTGGATGTGGGTCCTATGTCCACCTCCTCAGTACTGGAACCATTGATCCTTACCAACATACTCAGATTTTTTACATGGAAACTGGGGATCTGAACTCAGATCTCTGCACTTACAGAACAAGCACTTTATTGGCTGAGCTATCTTCCCAGCCTCAACACTCATGTTTTTTAACCTTATGAAAATTACACTGCAACATTGATGTGCCTCTCAGGGCTTACAAAGGCCAAGTATCTGTGGTCATTTACTGATGCTAATTTTCTCACCTTCAGAATATTCACAAATATTCCTCCAGATAAGCTTCCACAAAACATCACTGCTGATGATTTTTTCTACTATACCCAGAGTCTCAGTGGTTTATAAAATTATCTAGATTTTAACTGAGATATTCTAAGTTAAATATCAAAGACAAAGATGCTTGGAGGAGAGAGATGAAGGACTAGATGAAAAGTTGTTGATGTATAGTTTTAATTGTCAACTTGACACAATCTAGAATCAACTGGATAGAGAATTTTAATGGGTAACTGTCTAGATCCCTTTGGCCTGTGGACATCTTTGTGGCAGCTTATCTTGATTTTATTAAATGAGGTAAGAAGATTGAGCCCACTGTGGGTGGCACCATTCCATATGCAGAGTTTATGGACTCTGTAAGAGCAGAGAGGATGAGTGAGCACAAGCATGCATACAGTAATTTGTTCTTCTTTGTTTCTTGACTGTGGAGCTAATTGTCTCAAGTCCTTACTGCTATGACTTCCCCGTGATGACAGATCGTAACCTGAAACCGCAAGCTACAATAAGCCCTTTCTCCCATAAGTAGCCTTGTCAAGGTATTTTAATCACAGCAACAGGCCGGGCGGTGGTGGCACACGCCTTTAATCCCAACACTTGGGAGACAGAGGCAGGCAGATTTCTGAGTTCGAGGCCAGCCTGGCCAAGGTTACACAGAGAAACCCTGTCTCGAAAAAAAAATCACAGCAACAGAAACAAAACTAAGACACACATTGTCCTGTCTGGACTATTTTACTAAATGAACCAGAACATGGGCCAATTTGCTGACAGTGTTACAAAAGCAAATAGGGAAAGGTATGGGGTAAGCTGTGTGGTCTCAACACGGGGGTGCTATTAATAACCAAAGCTGAAAAACAATGGTACAGAGTTCTTTACATTTGAAAGGGGATGAGGAAAATCAGTACTCTCTGACCCTAAGGGGTTGTGAAGAAATTCTCGTGGTTAGGAATTGTGTGTGTGTGTGTGTGTGTGTGTGTGTGGTAAAATTCACATAGAAGCATGGTGGGGTTGGGGGGACAGTAACCAACCACAACCTCTGAGATGGCTGTACCTAGATCTACCCCACAGCTAAAGGGAGGATTTACTCTGAGAGATGAACTATCCTTCTCTATAAATACAGAGGTATGTATGTGGAAGAACTCAATACATTTTTCTTTCTTCTTTATTACCTATTTAATTATCTGATAGGGTCTCACTAACCTTAGTTTGCCTGGAACTTACTTTGTAGAGAAAGGCTGACCTTGAACTCCCAGAGATCTGCCTGCTTCAGGGATGCTGGGTTAAGGCATGAGCTACCATGCCCAGCCCCACATTTTTATTTAAGAAAAGTAATCCCAGTTACACAAATATACCTTTAAGTTCTAAAGAACTCAATCAGAGCACTCTATGTGAACTAAAGTAGCAAACTGGGTTTCATGAATATGTATAATTAACATGTGTTAATAACAGAATATAGAATGACATTGGCCATGGAAGGAAGACTGAATCCACCAGACTCCAGTTACTGCCTCATTGGTTCATGAATATCTGTTGTCTTGTGGTTTGGGGGAGCTGGCTCTAAGAAAGAGTTCCTGATCCCCAATATAAGGCAAGCACCAGGGCCTCCTCAACCCCAGAATTCTCCTGGTAGGTTCGTTCCATGGCACACAAACCCCAGCATCAGGTACCTTGAAAGCAGGGCTGGAGGAAATGAGATATTAATCTCTGGTGGGATTTCATTTACACAAAGCTGTGGTCAGCACATTGTGAGGCACTGGGAAGTTGTTCATGCTTCTGTGCAATGACTACTTTGGCTGTTGTGGGGCTGCCTGAGGGATAACAACTGATGTAGGGAAAGGTTTTGCCATTAGGGGACTGGGCCATGGTAAGCAGCAAAAAGCCAGGCATTGTGTGGTCCTGGGGAATACTGAACCTTGTAGCTACCACAAAGAGGCAAGGCTTTCCTGTACCTAGCTGGAAGACCCTTTGCTTTCTCCTTGCCTGTAAAGGAAGGGTGAGGATTTAGTGGGAATCGTTTCATTTCTGCTATTTGGTCTGGAATCCATTAACTTGGGTGGTCCTGAGTCTATTTTGTTAAAGTTTTCTGTTTATCCTTGCATTGCTAATAGATTTTGGAAGGGTTTTTTTTGTTGTTGTTGTTGTTGTTTTCTCTTCTTATTTTTGGTTAGAACAGGGCGTTCACAGCAAGACAGATTGAAGGCATTCATGCAGCGTTTAGGTTTTTTTTCGGAATAAATGTTTGCCTCTATAAAGCATCTAGATTTTATAAATTAAGTGATTCAGTTTTTGTAAAACTAATTTCAAAATTCCTTTTGCTGTGTGGGTATCTGACACGGTTGGTCTTCTAGGACCCTTTTAGATCCTTGGTCTTATAGGAACTTGGTCAACTCCTTTATGTCTGTAAAGGACCCCACGCCTGCCACCCTCCCTGACTGATATCTGATGATAATGCTTCAATCCAGAAAAGTTCAAGAAGTCCTCCCTCTGTCAGGACAGGACAGTCGGGCAGTTCAGAGTCTGTCTTAGGTTTCCTAACGTCTGCCAGTAAAATCTCTATTAATTTCATTTTACAAATTAATGAGAGCTGCTGTCTCCTGTTGGGTTCTGGAAGCTACAACAGTACTCTCTTCTATGGAGACCCAAAGGCACCCATTTTTAAGTAGGCACTAAGTGATGGGTGGTGGGAAGGACACGCTGACCATCTCCCAGAACTTCGCAGTTGTGGTTTGAACATAAAACACCTCCCAATTGACCCAAGTGTTTGAACATCTGATTCCCAGCTGGTCGTGCTGTTTGAGAAGGCCGAGGGACCTTTACAAGAGAGAGTTATAGTGGAAGAATTATGTTGCTGGTCAACTTCCAGGTTGTTTTAGACTACCCCGCTTGCTATTTCCTGTCTCCTCCCTGAATGTGGAAATGTGAGGAGCCAGCTTCCTGCTCCCGCTAGTGCCTTCACTGCCCATGCCCACGTCTCTTCTCCATGATGGATTCTAGCCCCTGAGCCAAAATTAACCCTTTCATTCTTGAGTTGCCTTTGTCAGGTGTTTTATCATAGCACCGGAAAAGAAACGAATACAACGGGGAGCAGCCGTCCTACTTCTGGAGAGTTCCACTGGTTGCTTCAGAGCTTTCCTCCTCCTGTCCTTGGCCTCACCTTCTGTCTTGTGAATAGGTCTGTCCTTCATCTGTGCTAAGTGTGGGAGTTTCTTGAGGCTTGGCTTCGGCTCCTCTGCTATAGCTTTCCGTAAACAGCCATCTTCAAAGGTCGTCAACTCCCGAATCATCATCTCCAGGCCTTCTTTGCTCCACTACTTCTGTCTCGCTGTGCATATGACGTCTCAGATTCACAAATGTCTATAAGACAGAACGTACGCTCTTCCTGCCTTCCCTAAATTCATTTTCCTCCAGGATTTCCTACCTACCAAGTCTCATCCAAATTCAGAGTCTGTAAGTCACCCCAAGGCTTCCCCGTCCCTCGTACTCTACAGCCTGCACATCTCCGAGTACTCTTCTGGTGACTTTGTCACTTCCTGCCCTCTGTCACGGCCCACAATCCACACTGCCATCATTTCTCATCCAGACTCGCAACAGCTTCTCGCTTGCTCTTCAGGTCCACTCTCATTCCCCTCTCTCTTTACCCCAGACGCTCTCAAGCACCTACCTGACTGAGGTGAGAATCATGGGAAAGCTTTTGCTTTCTTCCCTGAGCTGCAGCTGCTCTGCCGGCTCTTGCTTCCCTGCAACAAGCCATGTTCCCAGGCCTCTGCACCCCAGCCTATCACAGTCTTCTCTCCTTTTCTCCTTGTGCCTGCAGACCTCCTGCCCAGGACACAAGTGTACACAAGCTCAAGTTACCACCCATTTATCCTGCATAGCTTGTCTCAAATATCCCCTCCTCTCACCTATTTCCTGTTCCAGAGCTAAGCGCTCACACAGGATCATATTCTGGATATGTGTAGCTCCAGCTTAGAGTTATAGGCAACCTTCCACATGCATGGGGTTACCTAATTCACAGAATGAATCATCAGCAGATTAAAATGTTTGGAATATTTTTCAGTGGTACTCAATGTATGTGGAGTTTTGTCTTTTCACCGTTATTTAATACAGTACAGCTATTTATACATCTCATTAGATATGATCAGTATCCTGGAGATGACTAAAGTATACAGTATAGTCTGTGCCAGCTATGTGCAAATGTGCTTCCACTTTACATAAGACTTGAGCATCTATAGGTCATGGAATCTTTAGAAAGAAAAGAGCCCTGACCACCTGTGAGTTCCAAGGGGCACCTGTGTATACCTTCATTCAGTTAGTGTTCCTTATAAAAGTATCTAGTTTATGCCAGACATTGTCTGGACACTCAAGAATGACTCAACCAATAGAAAAGTAAAGTTAAGTATATTTACCTAATTGTTTAGCTCTACTTATTTTTACTTTGTGTGTATGAGTGTTTTGCCTGTATTTATGTATATGCACTGTGTGTGTGCCTGGAATCCACAGAAGTCAGAAGAGCACATCAGATCCCCTGGAGCATGGTGGTTGTGAGCCACTGTGTAGTGCTGGGCCCTCTGGGACAGGAGCCAGTGTTTTTAACCATTGATCAATCTCTCCAGCCCAAACTTGAATATTTTTAAATATTCTAGACACAGTTTTAAACTACTATCAATTATATTCTTTTAATCGTTACAAGTTAATCTCCATGCTTTCCACTCCAGTTCCATCTCCACACAGGGCTCTATACTTAATGGGAACTAGGACTGTGTCTGTTTTGCTGACAAGCACTGTCATCCCTTGGTAATAGGATCTGTCAGGGACTCAACACCTGGGAAATTAATGAGCATTCAAATCTGTACACTGGCAAATGAATGAGTGGATAATTTTAATACTTGAACTGTTTACAGTGAACTGTGATACTTTTAATACTTCCAATATTGTGATAAATGATCTGGATGGAATGTGTATATGGAATCCACAAGGATACCGTTCCCTTCTCCATTAACCTCCAGCTGTCAGCATCTCCTCCTGCTGCCCTGCATCTGAAGAAGCAGTTGAGCATTGCTGCCATCTTTTGACCAAAGGCAGAGCCACGGGTATTAAAAGCCACAGCTAGAATATCAGATTCTCATCACTACCTGAGTCGCTATGAAAATCTTGCCACTGAGATTGATCTTGCCTAAAACTCCATGAGGATATGGCCAGCTCGGAGGCAAAGCAATGCCCATGTTCAGCGTCTCTTTACTTGTTGGTTTATGGGGCTATTGGCCTCACCCTCTACTTCTGCATCCCAGCGCCCTGGTACAAAGCCTTGAATGTGTGAACAACTGTTTTCTATCAGAATATCTGGGGTACAGTCACTCTGAAGATACTGGATGCTGTTACAACAAATTCCTTTCTCCAAAAAAGACTAATCCTGCTCAGTCGTGAGTTTAAGGAACCCACCACACACCAGTGCAAGATGTCCACCCTTGCCCGCCTTCCTACTTGCAATCTCTCCTCTTTTTCTCCTCTGGCTCTTTCCTTAGCTACTTTTCTTACTCTCAACCCCATTCTCTGCCCCTTTCCTGCCCTCTCCCCTTTCCTTTAAAGTCTATCCAAACTACTCCAGAGGGGGTGCTGCCTGAATCCTATTCAATAAAAATATAAACCTCTGGTTGCAAAGAAACCAGAATTTACATTTAGGATCTCTCACCACACCCAATAAATGTATTCAAGGCCTTTCCAAAATAAAACATTAGGAGAGATTCTTTGTACATAGGCTGTGTAAGTATGTTAAGAAAATTATGGTAGATTCTCAGAGGGCTAGGAACCATATTTACAACACGGATTTGGAATGAGATGGCTCAGTGGGTAAAGACACTTGTTGCCAAACTTACATGGTAGAAGGAGAGAACTGATTCCTGCAGGTTGTGCTCTGACCCCTACATACATGGTACATGTGTGCACATGCATGCACTCCCACACATACACAAAGATGCACTCACATGGTAAATGTTAAAAATATTTATTTTTAAATAAATATTTGAAAATTATATTCCTTTAGATGGTTTGCAAATTTGAAAATATAGCTGTGATACCAGGGGGCCTTTGAATATTTCAGAATAAGAGACTATAACATCCCAGCATCCCAAGAAATTTGACATCTTCCAACAACCAGAGAATTGAGACACATTGAAGAGGTCCCATGAGGATCGCCTAGGTCTGAAGATCGCTTGGGCAGGCAATTGATATGTAGACCTATTAAAACCATAGCTAATCCTCAGCTTCTCCAAGGGATGTTTCTAGCAGAGCCTGTTTTCAGAGAAGTGAAAGTACTGGGAAATCTAAGAAAACAAAACTGTAGAGCTAAGAGATTTGTTACTTTCTGGTCAAGACAGGAAATCCATTTGTAGCCATGGTGACCATCTTGTCCCGTGTATGGGCCTTGCGTGTTGACAAATATCTCCTCACTTGAAGGAGAATTTTCTTTCATTTAGGCAGGTACTCATTTCTCTTTACTGTTTACTACAGTTACTAACATAGATTGAATGATTCTAATTGTCCAAATTTAAAGTTTACTTTTGAACTCATGATTCTGAATAGTTGTGTTCAAGAAAAAAAAAGCATGTTTTAAGTAACAAGCTTCCATTGTGATGAAGAAAACAAAACAAAGCATCCGTGTCTCTGATTTTATATTCAGAAGCTACACCAATGTAGGTCTCTCTAATTTACTGAAAATACAGCCCTTCCGAGCCTGCACGGAAGCATTTGGAAAACTTGCCTGGCACCTTTGCAGCTTCGTTCACCAGAGATGGGACAGCTTTGTGCAAAGGTTCATTCAATCCGGGCCAAATAGTGCTCAAAGCCTGAGCAGCACACCCTCTGTATTTCTCCTGCCCTCTTCACGAAATAAGATATCTACCAGCAATTTCCTGTGCTGGCAGACTGGGGACAAAGCCCCTGAGCAGAGGAGAACCGGAAACCTGCCCGGCTGGCTTTGGCTGGTCGCTTGGGAGGAGTAACCTTGTACATGCAGCACCTGCCTGATATCACCTAGCCATTTCAAAATCTTTCCACAGTTCGATGCTCTCGTGGGACTCTGTGCGGAAGACAATCACCCATTCTTTCCTCTCAAGTCTAGCTTTCCAGGAGGTTCCCTTTCTGGAGAGCACTAGGTCCTTGTGGTGCCTTGGGTTTGAGAGATGGGAACTCACTGATGAAGGCTCACATGTCTCAAGGCTCTTGGGCAGGAATGCCCGGCAAACATCTGGTGTCCCTTTACTTTGTGAAACATCTGGTGTCTCTTTATCTGTCACATACGTTCCACCTGCTGACCCAGTCAGACTCCCTGCAGCCCACTGAAGGAGAAACTACTGAGGTCACAAGCTCACCGCTAGAGATGGTGATATAATTTCTTGGGTTTGGCTTCTTCTGAGTCAGGGTTGTTAAACCTCCTCAGATGGTTTTAATATGCAGCCAAGATGAAGAACCTCTGTGTCAGCACAAGGAGGCATTAATAGATTAGGGAATGTGATTTATTGATGTGAAATATTAAAACAACTTGATGAGCCATGGATTGTCTATTGAATTTTATCAGGTGCTTGAAACATTTTGGAATAACTTTATTTACATTAGAAGAAACATTTTGAGAGAGAGAGGCTGTAGGCACACAGAGGCCTACCTGCCCCCATATGATGCAGTGTAGGACCGGGAAGATGTCCAGAGACATCTCCACTGTACCACCATGCCGCATGGATGGGATGTAGACATCTAGAGGCCCACTTGAGGAGGGGTAGAGTCACCCGGAGGCCCATCAGCCATGTGACCCGCTCTCAGCGGGAGCCACAGCAATGTGTAAGGATGTGACAGACAGGAGAGAGAGAGAGAAGCAGAACAGCTTGAACATTGTGAAGAGAAACGGAACTGGAGATACAAAGAGGGAGAGGAATAGCCTGTTGTGAGTAGCCAGCCCAACGCCTGAAGCCATGGTGAATTCCTGCCCGTGCTGTTGCTAAGGGCCTTGTCTGAGTCCGTGGACACGCAGCAGCAGGGATCAGGTATCAATGTCTGTGGCTCATATTACCACTACAGACCATAGGGATGTCCCCGGTCTGGGCAGCTGACCAGGTTTACATACATGTCCAAGGGCTGTGCAGAACTGGCCCTGCCCCTCACTGGCTGTGGCACGCTGCAGAGCTGGCCCCACCTCTTACCAGTGGCAGCACTCAGGAGAGTGGGCCTTGTGTCTCACCTGGGCAGCAGTGTAACTGGCTCTGGAGGGGCGTGTGTGCGTGCGTGTGTGCGTGTGTGTGTGTGTGTGTGTGTGTGTGTGTGCGTGTGTGTGCATGAGCCCACCCAAGGGCATGAGAGCAGGAGAGCTGACCCTGCCTCCTGCTGGTGGGGCAGCATTGGGTGGGCTAGCCTGAGCAATGCTGTAGAACTTGCCCCAAAATAGTGCTGATGCCAGAGACCCAGCTGGCTGACTAGCTCAGCTACCATCCAGGCCCAGATCCAGAGCTTTGAGTTCTCCCATCTCAAAATTTACATCATCTGTGAACTGTTGGGGCATATGAAAGTGCCAGTCCTGCTGATCCAAAGCTGCAGGATCTCCAATGACCCAAGGCAACAACAGGATAGCCGGAAAGAGTCCTAGTGAGGATCCAATATTGATGCTATCACCGAAGCCAGAGACCTGGAACCAGACCCATGACTCACTGAAATAAACACTTGCAAATGGAGAAGTGTGGGCAGCAGGGTATACGGTGAGGCACACTGTGACAGTTTCCACAGTGAGATATTGTCTATGCTTTGTCTTGTTTTTATTGTCTTGTGCAGGGGAGGTTGCCAGGGCAGGGGGTAGATATGAGGGAACAGGGAGGTGAGTGAGACCTGGGCACATGATGTGAAACTCACAAATCAATAAAAAGTTGAAAAAAAATTCAACATTAAAAAAATATTTTGAGTTTTATATCAAATTATTGAAATCTCATCTATATTAGAAACCCATACAGAGATGGATGGTGGTCACCATGTTAATTATATACAACTATTAATGAGTAGGAAAAATAGAAAGTCTACGTATTTATCAGGTATCTGTGCAAGCTCTCCTTCCTCATAGGCCAGCCCTGTGATGGGATGCTCACAGGACTTGTAGCAAAGGAGGAAACTGAGCTCACACTGGCCATCTCCGGTAACCAGCTGAGATGGACTTCCAGTGGAGGGACTGGGACGCCAACCCAGTGACAAAACCTTTGACCTACAATTTGTCCTGACTACAAGATGTGCCAGGGTAAAGGTGGCACAGAAATTGTGAGAATGTCCAATCAAAGACTGGTCCAGCTTGAGACTCACAGCATGAGAGGGAGCCCATGCCTGACACTGCCTGGAGGACCAGGACCCACAGGCTGGGTAGCCCAGAGACCTAGGATGGAACCAAACATGGCTGACAACAACAATAATGATAATGATAATGATAATGATAATAATAATAATAATAATAATAATAATAATAATAATAAATAAAGGAGGGAGTTGTCAATGAAATGCTTCCTAATGCAGTTCTGCTGTACTCATAGATTGGTGCCTAACTTAATTGTCATCAGAGATGCTTCACCTACAACTGGTAGAAACAGAAGCAGAGATCCACAGCCAAACAGGCAGATCTCAGGAAATCCTGCTGAAGACAAGGAAGGATTGTAGGAGCTAAAGGAATCAAGGACACTGCAAGAAAACCCACAGAATCAACTAACCCGGGTTCACTGGGGCTCACAGAGACTGAATCAACAACCAAGGAGCCTGCACGGACTGACCCAGGCTCTCAGTTGTGAAGCTTGGTCTTCCTGTGGGACTCCAAAAAGTGGGAGCGGGGCAGTCTCTGACCCTTTCCCTCCTCCTGGGTTGCCTCACCAAGCCCTAATACAAGGGGAGCTGCCTAGCCTTACTGCAACTTGAAATGCCACGTTTAGTCGATATCCATGGGAGGCCTGTCCTTATATGAAGAGAAAGATGGAGGGGTGGAGAGGGGGAAAAGAGAGGTGGAAGGCAAGGGATTATGAAGGGAAACTGCACTTGGGATATAAAAAACATTTTTTAATAAAAAAATTTTTAAAGTAAAATCAAAAACAAGCAAACCAAAAAAAACCCAAAAACACAAAAAAAACAAAAACTCACAAAACTGTGTTTGGGTTGATTAAACAGATGGCTCAGTGGTTAAGAGCTCTGGTTATCACTCTAGAGGACCTGGATTTGATTATCAGCATCCACTGGTAACTCACAACCATCTGTAACTCCAATTCCAGGGGATCTGACACCCTCTTCTGACTTCTGTGGACACAAAACATGCATGGGGTACACATACATACGTGCAGGTAAAACATTCGTATACATAAAATAAAAGAAATCCATCTTTAAAAATTAATACAAAAGAAAGTCTGGGTTGGACATTTGGTGCTTCATTACTTTTCTGCTTCCTTATTTTGTAGCAAGCTCGCATTGTTGAGTTTCCTCATGTTCGTCATTAAGTACACCTGATTGGGTAGGCAGGTGTAGTTTAAATGAGAATGGCTACCATAGGCTCACATGTTTGAATAACTGGTCTTCGTGTAGAACTGTTTGGGAAGGATTCAGAGGTGTGGTCTTGGTGGAGAAAGTGTGTCAGTGGGGGTGGTTTCAGAGGCCCATGCAGTCCCTAGCTCTCTCTGCATGCTACTCATAACTAAAGATGTAAGCTCTTAGCTACTGTTCCATGTACATCTGCATGCCTGCATGTCTGCCTGCTGCAATTCTCCCTCACATGATGGTCTAACTTCTGGAACTATAAGCCCCAATAGACATTTCTATGAGTTGGCTTGGTCATAGTGTCTCTTCATAACAATAGAACAGTGACTAAGACATGGCAGATAATCTTAGCATAAAAGGAATCAAGTCCACTTACAATTGCAGAAATGTGATTCTAAAAAGACTGCTGCCTTTGTCCATGTGTACTACTACAATAAAGACCTTAAACCAGTAGTTTATAAAGAAGAGAAACTCATTCCTCACAGCTCTAGGAACCATGAGGTCTGAGATCAAGGTTTCAGAAAGTCCCACTTTTTTCTGAAGACTTAAGCTTTATTTTCTAGCTGGTTCCTGGTTGTTATCTCTTCACATAATGGGAGGGGATTGGATGGAAAACATTCACTCTCTCAAGCAAGCCCCTCTAGAAGAGTACTGACCCTACCTGTGAGGATATTGCCCACACGACTGAGTTGTCACTCAAAGCCATTACCAGTTTCAAATATATATGTACATATACATGAACCAACTATTTAAATTTACCATGCCTTTAGGCACTAGTAAATACATATACATACACATACACATACACATACACATATACATATACAGTTAAGTCCTTAAGATTTTCAGACAGCCATATTCATTCCCACCTTCCTTCTTTCCTCTAGCCCTACCCCAGCTTTGCATCTTTTTTGTAAAGGAGGTACTATCTAACAGTAGATGTTCTGGTCCCCTGGCTCTTAGAGTCCTTCTGGTCCCTCTTCTAAGATGTATCCTGCATCTCAGCTGTGGGGCTTGAGCTGGAGATGTGTCCACTGGGGCTGGTCACCCCAAAGACAGTTATTCTTGGTACTTTGACCGGTTGTGACTTTCTGGAATGGTTTCTGTCTGTTTTCTTTTTTTAAAAAAGCTTCTTTCACAGGAGCGAGAGGTACACTTAGCTATGTGTATAAGGATAAGTGCTTAGAATGCAGTTAGAAATTATACTGCCCGAGGGAAGCCGCAGTAGCTGTTTCTCTTCAAGGGTCTATGACCTTATCAGCAGTTGGTACCTGGCTGGGTTTACAGTACTATGTATGAATTCCCTCACTGAGCCTTAAGCCTAACTAGGTAGCTGTTGGTTGCCTCCAGGATGTAAGCACCACTATTGCACCTTTTAAAATATCTTGTCATTCTGGTCATTGCTGGATAAGACTACTGATTTCTGAAGCCATCACCTTTTAAGACCATCGCCATGAGGGTTATATTCCAATACAAGTTTTTGGGAGACTAACAACATTCAGAACTGACCAGTTATCATGATCAGATTCCTTCTTAATTAGTCATAAATATGTCTTAATAGATCTAAGATAGACAGTAAAGGTCTACAGCATTCTGGTGGCCCTCTATTTTAGGAATAGCAAAAAAGTGATTACCAAAGTAATATAAAGTTCAATGACTTCTTTCCATTCTTTTTCTCCTGGCTGAACTTTCTTTGCCATAGTTGTGGAACTCAGCCCAAGGTGTCATGGCTACACCGTGCTATTGCACACAAAGTGGTATCTGTTAATACCTGCATGCTTGCTGGCTCTTTAATTGAGAGTGTCCCCATTCTATTGCTTCCTGGGAGCCAACTATTTAAATTTACTATGCCTTTAAGCACTAGTAAATCCAACGACTGTATAAATTCAAGTGAAAATAGAGGAAAGGGTAGGTACCGAGGCACCTGGATGACAGTTATGGCACTGTCATCCATTCATAATGTCTACCTTATGGATTTTCCTCCATTCATAATGTCTACCTTAATGAAATATTTAGATACTCAAGACAACAGTGGTTTGTTTTGTCTTGAGACAGGGTCTCATTAAGATGCCCAGAATAACCCTGAATCTGATCTCCAGCCTAAGTTAACCTCAAACTTGGCAATTCTCCTGCCTCAGCCTCCAGAGTGGCCAGGGTTACGGGCATTGTACCACTAGGCCTGTCAGGATTCTTGTTGGTAAAGCTTCTTTCCCACTGCATCCCCGAAGTCCCTAGGGTAATCTTACTTTAAGCCTCTGCAAGTACTTGGGGAATTCCTTGCCAGCCCTGCCTCCAGGATTCCCATCTGTGCTGCTTTAGCGCCCTCTATTGGCTCAATTATTTTCACCTGCACAACAACAGTAAAGGCTTATAGTGGTAAATAACTAAAGTAAAAAGGAAGTAAGGACTTCCAAACTGGAATTCCTAAAACAAAACAAAACAAAACAAAACAAAACAAAACAAAAAACTATTTTGTTAGATGTGTGACCCAGAAACACCATCACAACCAACCCTTCCTGGCACACAGATAGCTCTTCTTATCGTAAACTATAGATGTTCATCTGGTGGCTCCCAGGCCACGATGTGATGTCATTCTGGTCCTAGAATAATAATCACACTTCTGCCCTCCCCTCCTCCGCAAGATTCTATATGAACAAGCATCAATGGACAATTTGGACTGATTCAAAAATACTGCCCAAACATCATCTAGACAAACAAAAGCATGCTGTTGTTTGGACAAGCAAGAGATCTAGGACAAGGAGAAATTCAAGGCTTCAGATGCCATCTCTTCACAAAGGTACCCCAATAGGCTGTGGCTTCAGCAATAAGCAATAAGACTGCAGGGTGCATGCAGCGCAGCAAGGCATACCCAGACATGAACTTAGTTCTTGGTCTCACAGGGCTAACACTATGAAATTTCACTCACCGAAGACAGAGCTACAGCCAGTCAGCCTGGGACCCTCTGAATCACCATCAGGACCTGTGTTAGCCTCGGGACTTGTTTCACAATCTTGTGATTTATGTTTTCCATAGATTTCTTTTCAGAAAAGATACCTAAATGCCATTGCTTTCTGCGCTCATTTCTGATAACCGAGAATGAGATATTTGGCTATCTAGAGTTACCTGAGAACCCTCTTGAAGGCTGTGAGGATACCCACTGTCTACTTAGGAAGGGGCTTTTCTGATGCAGCAGGATCCTCAGATCTTCCAATTTCACAGTCAGACCCTGTGCTGGCCCCATTCCCTGCCTTTTTTTTTCTCCATTGTCTTAGTACCATAGCATATTAGCTGAGGTTTTATATGTACATGTTGCTCAGCTATATATATTTAACAGTGACCCAACATTTGCTCCAGCTATAGTCTTGTATCCTTAACACTGCACACGAGGAGACCCAAGACTGGGGCCGTTGCTCTGGTAGCCAAGAGGGTAGAACCGAAGAATGGAGGAGCTTAAGGGAAGATGGAAAGACCTGTGTCCACATCTCTGCAATCACTAAATGACCTTGGGCAAGCCATTTGCCTTATTCCTGTCCTAGCTCCATAAAATAGGACAGTAACAGGATACAAGTTGGTTGTGAGCATGGAGTGAGGTTGAAATACTGGGCCACAGGAAGCACTTTTTAAAAGATAGTTAAACGCCTTCAAACTCTTCGCACAGTTTCACGGATTCCAGAGCCCTGGAACCTGAGCCTTCTATTCTGCCTCTGCCAGGGGCCAACTGTAGGATCTTTGGTCTCTTAGAAGCTTGGGATTTTTGGAGGTCTGGGGACGGAAAATAGAAATTTATATGTACCTCACAAAACGGTTCAAAGAAATGATGTAAGGCATGTGGTGTCCTCGGAGCACCCCCTGTATTTCCTGTCACACTTGAAGTATAGCTAAGCCCCTTGGCTCTGCGGCTCCCCTTATCTTGCTTGTGAATGAATGCAGTTAGACCACTTTAACACTAGTGTCCTATGACACTTTGCAATGTTTGATGCGAGTACCCACGAGACAGAACTAGAAAAAGAGCAATTCAAAGATGGCTCCAACGCCCGTGCTTCTTAGACTCTAACTTCTTTTTCCTGGATGACTTTCTCATGCCACACTCTGGAACTTTATCTTTCTAATTCCCTGTGGTTGGTTCCATGTCTGTCCTTTCTTTCTTGCAAGAATGTTTCTCTTTATTTGTCCATTGTCACTGTGTATGTAACCTATTCTTTAAAAAGTTAGTTTTTATTTTGTGTGCAAACCATGAAGGCCAAGACCTGACCTGCTTCCCAAACACACTTCCCAGCCAGTCTTCCCCACCTCAGTCAGTCTCCCCCATTTCCTTCCACTCAGTTGCTCAATTGAAAATTGAGCATTAAGGGCCGGAGAGATGGCTCCCATCTCCTCTGGTTTCCACCACCTACAGGATGGCTCATAACCACCCGTAACTCCATCTCCAGAGGATCTGATGCCATCCTCTGGCCTCCTTGAGTACCAGACACACACACTCAGTGTGAATACATATAGCCACAACATATAAAACAAAAACAAATTAAAGCCTTTTGAAATTTTGAGCCTTATTCTTGAGTCCTTCCTTCCCCTTATCACCCACATTCAAGCATTCAGCAGATCTTGTGTTCACCTCCAAACTACCTCCACATGCGTCGGCTTTCTCCATGTCCACCAGTGCTGGGCTGGATCAAACTGTCATCATTTCCAACACAGAATCTCTAGAGTAAACCCATCTCCACTCCCTTCCCAACAGCTTCTTTTCCATTTGGTAACCAGACTAAGCTTTACAGAATGTCAGTCAATTTGTATGTTTCCCTTGTCTGGCTTTGCCCAATCCACTTGCCTTTGATTTTCTGAGCCTCTGTGTAAAAACCATTCCTTGGCCTTTCCACATCGTGCTAATCAGATACCCCAAACTCATGTCTTGGGGGTGGGGTACTATTATTTATTATAGCCAGGGAGAGCCATCCCAGAGATGCACACAGCCACACCCGCCTTCCCTCAGGGGACAGACACGTGACTATACGTGTCATGTAAGTCAGCTACATTGTCACTGGAGATCCGGACCCAGCCATCCTCCCGCACGTGGTAGAGGTTGGCTGCTCCTCCGGAGTAGGCGTCTCTGTAGGTGGCTTGGTAGATGGCTCGGCGGGCCAGATCATAGGCCTCCTCCACTTGTAGGTCATAGGAGTAGCCTCGATCCATGACTCCATAAGCATACACAGAACCAGACCCCACCGAGAAGGCGGTCCCAGAGATCCTGTTCCCCTCGCTGTCTACATAGTAGAGGCCGGGGCCTCTCTTATCCCAGCCACAGATCATGGTGCCCATAGACAGCCTCATGCCTTTGTACTGATAAACCATGTTAGCAAGCAGCTTGGAGGCTGCCGCGACAGAGATCCGTTCCTTATTGCGAAGCTCATAGATTCGACATTGCCGAGCCAACATCCGCTCCCAGAAGCTGCAATCCGCTGCACCCCCAGCCATGGTGCCCAGAAGGTACGGGTTGATCTCTATCACCTTCTTCACAGTCTGGGAAGCGACATAAGCGCCTGAGGTGGCCCTGGAATCCGCTACGACAATGACTCCATGGCGAAACATGTCTGCTTGCAGATTCTTACTCAGGCTCCAGCTCTCAGGGTAAATGTCACCTGACCAGGGACATCACTGCACACAGTACAACACAGAATGTCAGTTTAGCCCTGCTCCACAACTGTGTTCAATTTTAATAATTGCTTTCTGAGATATTTCTTATTTGATTTTTCAGCCTACTCTATTGGAATTAGGATCCTGGCCTATCTTCCTTGCTGGTGACATTGCAGAGCCTAGGACTATACATGGCATAGGATAAGCTGTTCAATAAACAATTGCATGAACACAATCAAATCAACCCACGTTGGCTTTACAGTACTATTACCATTTCCTACCACTAGAGGGCAATCAATCACCTAATTAGAAAAGCGAAATCTGTTCTTTCTTGTCTCCCAACTTGAATTCGATTGATTTTAATCACTAATGGGACAGATATCTTTAAGAAAAAAAAACATTGCTCTCAAAAGAAAACAAAGGCCCTAGGTTTTCAAAACAGCCACGAGGGATAGGTCCAGGAGACAGTTTATTCCAGAATAACAAATGGACATACTTTAAGGAGGTTTCTTACTTAAGGGTGTTATTCGAGTTTGTTTGCTTGCTCATTTGTTTCATTCTGTAGAATGACGTGCTGACGTTGGTGGTGTGGAATTGTCCAGGAATTCAGATGAAATGTGTGTAGCAGACTGAGAACGGCTGAGGATGTATGAGTTCTGAGGGAGAGAAGGGAAGCCGCGGCTCTGCGTCTGGCTGGAAGTGTCCTGCGCCACAAGGCAGAGCCCCCTAGGACAGCTTCAGGTACAGCTCGATTCACTGCATGGAGGAAAGTTCTCGGTGGGTGTGTTGTGTGTTTTTGACAAATGTTCTATGATGTACTGAAGACACAGGTCATTTTATATTTTCTGTTGGCTCTCAGTGGTTTTAATTGGTTGGTTTTGTGGTATTTCTAAAAAAAAAATCATGTTTGAGGTCAAGAGACAGGAGGAAAGGGCAAGCCCGTGTCAGCCACTTCTGTCTCTTCCTTGAGCAGAGGAGAAACTTTACTGCTAAAGACCATTTGACCACTGTTGGCTCTGAGGGATGTTCAGAAAATGTCTGTTTAAGAGCAAGAGAATCATCAAGGTGGGTAGATTGGCCAGGACTTGTTGCCAAGTGTAGTCTGTTTGTTACAGACTAGAACAGAACTGGTTTACATTAGGGGGGTCAAAGTAAGGGTGCTCTTAACAGTATCTCCTTCAACCCTCTGCTGTTACTCAGGAGCCCTGGAACAAGTGATTCTCAGCTGGCTTCAAATGGAAATAGCACAAGCTTCCTCACTCTGCAGATGTGAGCACTGCCTTGGATGCTGAGCCAAGTTCTCCTGCACTCACACACACACACACACACACACACAGAGAGAGAGAGAGAGAGAGAGAGAGAGAGGTGGGGAAAGAGATTTCCAATAGATTCCTGCTTATCCTTAAGCTTTGACTAACGTGATCCTCACTAGGTCTTTCTTGGCTAGCTCCATGTCTGTTGGGTCACTCCTGGTTTTGCAGACGAGTCCCCTCTGGCACACATCACACTGCTCTGTAGCTGTTTGGGTTTTGTCTTTGTTCACCACAAGAGTGAGCATGGAGCCTGGCACATAATGTGGATCAACAGCTATGAACGAAGCCGGTGACTGCAGAGCTGGGCTGCACACTGTAGGTGGTGCTGGATAAAGCACAGAGAACGTGCAGTGTTATCACCAGAGAGTACAGATTTCAGAGAAGCGCTTAGCTTGTAACCACCTTTTATATGGTGTGAACCATAAATCTCTATTTATTATCTATCTAAGATAGATAACAGATTGGAAATATGCTCACCAATTCTCTGGGGGAAGCTCCCCCCTCCCCATGAACTACAATGTCCTATCGTCTCTTCTGTGGCTTCACTTTAGCTGTCTGTATAAGGAACCATTGCTTAACCCAAGGCCACAGCTACCTCTGTTTTCTCTTACACTCTTTACATGCATGTCTTCCATCCCTTTCGGGTTGATTTCTGTATGTCGGTATGTAGTAACAGCTCCAGTCTTTGGCGTGTTTACGTCAGGTTAAAAAGATTCTTTCCTCATATACTTGTCAGAAATCAACTGGAGGTCACAAACATAAGAATATGATGATCTGCTCTTAGGCTCTGTTCTTGGTCCTGTTCTGTTAGTCTTCTTGACTTAGTTGGAAAACAGACCCAAGGGGAAAAAAATCACACACACACACACACACACACACACACACACACACACACACACACACACAGAGTGGGGAGGGGATTAACATATATACAAGGGACTGGTTTGCAAAATTGCAGTAAGATCAAGAGTGTCAGGAAGGACAGACCACAGCCCTAACGCAGTGTGAAGCTTCAGCTCACAGGAAGTGTGTCTCCCTCTTCAAGTGAGCCCTGAGTCTCCCCTCAGATGACTGATTCAAGCCCTCAGATGGCCTATGGAGCTCTTCTTTGCTTTAACTCAATTGGCTGTACACTTCAATGACATCTACAAAATAAATCCATAACAATGCTTAGACTAGTGTCTGACTGCATAACAGAAGTCTTGCCAGGGTGACATATAAAACTGTCACAATCTATAAATCTCTGCTCATACCAGCACCCCAGTCTCCATTAACTACTATAGCTCTGTGGTAACTTTGCAGTTGGGAAGTATACATTCTCTAAGTATGTGTTTACATTGCTATTTTTATTTGTGAGTGTGTGGGGTAGAGGACACTGGATCCCCTGGATCTGGAATGGCAGGCAGTGAGCTGCCTGGTGTGGGTGCTGGGAATTGCATTTAGGTCCTTAGCAAGAACAGCAGAGTTTATAGCTCCCGAGCCATCTCTCTAGCCCATGGCCTCCTTATTAATGATTATCTTGACTTTGCTGAGCTCTTCGTATTTCCACATGAACTTTAGAATTAGCTTGTCGGTTTCCAAATCCACACTTCTTTTTATATTGAAGTAAAATTGCAACTTGGGAATCTAATGCAGTGATTTCAGAGAGTGAACGGAATGGACCACTTGGTCTCGGCAGGAGAGAACAGATTTTGTTCACCCTGACAAAGCACATGGCCGAGGTGCCTGTGAGGCAGGTTTGCATGACACACTGACGCGAGGTCAGTTTTATGTGGTATGGTGACTTCATAGATGAAAACACAAAGAAGCAAAGACAAGAACTTTAAGAGCAGCCATTCTTCTGTGGGACCAGTGGACAAAGGACATGATGAAATGTTTGTACCCTCTGGAGAGCTTAGTACAGCCTGCTTGTCAGGACACTGTGTCTCTGTCTCCACCCATGGACCTGAGATCGAGGACAAGCCCCTCTGTAACAAGGGCCAGGACTCTTTGGTGACCTGTTTTGTGATGAAGGCAAGAGGAAGCGAGTGTGCCACAATGTGCCTGCTGTTTCCTCCAGTCCTCAAGACCCACATCGGGGATAGCATGTCCCGAATCCTGTCATCCCTCAAGACCACTTGCCACTGTGAGAAGCTGAGATCTGTCAGCACCATGAAGACAGGTGAAGTCAATATGCAGTTTCAAGTGTTAGACACTGTAACTTAATAGGACCTTTCTCTCCAATCGTGAAAAGGTGGCATGTTATGCATGCATGACTTAGTGTGGCTCTTATAGTAATATGGATGATAGCTCATACTTATTTGAGGAGGAATGCCCAGCAGATCAATATGTTCAGTCATGATCTGTTTGTTAGGCTACCCAGAAGCCTATTTGAGACTTGAAGAAGTCACCTGTCCAGAGAAGTGCCTTGTATCTGGAGAGATACATGCTTCCTATCAGGGCAAAGTCTGAGTGGTTGCGAGAGCAAACGCTGTTGATATGAAGCGATGGAACCAACTTGCCTTAGTTTTCATTAGTTTTGCTAACGAAGTGTTAATTTTTTTGTGTGTGTAGTATATATGCGGACACACATGTGAGTATGGGTACTTGTCCATGTGTGCACATGGGTGGGTGTCAGCCTCTATCACTCTCCACTCTTTTGGAGACATAGTCTCTCAGTGAACCTGGCACTTGCCAGTTGGCTAGACTGGCTGGCAGATGAGCTTCAGGCACTCATCTAGCTCCACCCCTAGAGCTAGTATGGCAGAGACACAGTAGCATGTCCTTCTTTTCATGTGGGTCCTGGGAACATGAATTTGGGTCCTTATGCTGATGATGGCATTTTTAAAGATTCAGATATCAGGCACCTCCATTGCCCGCAGCATTTCTGTCCTGTGGTTGTCACCTCTGCTCCACCGGATCAAGAGGACGATTGCCGAGGTGTTCCAGCCTCTTTCTTCCTGCTTAGCCATTTTGGTTTCCTGGAAGGTGGCTCGGCAGTCCATCTACCTGGAAAGATTTGAGAAACAGTGGAGATTGTTAAGAATCGGTAAATAGCAACCAGCCTGGAGAGATACCTAGTGAGCATGCAGAAAGCCTTGCATTACGTACTTAGCTATTGGCTTGGGGATGACTTTGACAGAGCCTCCTTTTCTTGTCCATGGTTCTGTGCATTCCAGTGAGGAATGGGGCCAAATGTTCTTTTCCACAATGAAGAAAGAGGATTACATTTTATGAACAAACTTTCATTGGTTTTCTTGTTCGGGAAAACAGGTGCTGGTGAAGTGGAAGATGTTGAGATTCAAGAATGAGAAACTAAATGTCCCCCTACTGCTGGAAATATGAGATGCATACCTACACCTTCAGATGATGAGGAGTCTGGAAGAGGAAGTGATCCTTGATGTGCCTGTGTGTGTGTGCGCGCGCGCGCACGCGCGTGCGTGTGTATGCCTGTGTGTGTATGCCTGTATGTATGACTGTATGTATGTGGGGTGTGTGTGTGTGTATGCGTGTGTGTGGTGTATGTGTTTACATGATTATGTATCAAAGTGTGTGCCTATGCTGGTAGAGGTCAGAGATTGATTTCAGGTGTCAATATTGGGCAATAATCTTAAGAATAATCAACACCTCTGTTGACCACCTTTACTCTGGGAAACAAATTGTTTGACTTCACTGTGTCATCATAGCTAGCCCAATTGTCCTGTATTGGTCTCTCAGTGAACTTTGGAGTACACCATTTCAGCCACGTTGTCTGCCAAGTGAACCATGGGGCATCCAGCTGTCTCCATATCTGTAGCAAGGAGATTACAAGTGGGCACCACTACACCAGGATTTTTACATGGGTGATGATAGGAACCCAATCTAGAGGCATTGCCTTTAGAACGCTTCAGCCCGGCCCTTGATTGTTAGTTGAAGACTTTGTGAGTTATTGATGAGCATCAGCCTCTCTCCCCACTGTGAATATGTAACTAGGAGTCAGTTGTGAAAAGATTATTCAAAATATAACTCCAGGGGCTGGCGAGATGGCTCAGCGGTTAAGAACACTGACTGCTCTTCCGAAGGTCCTGAGTTCAGATCCCAGCAACCACATGGTGGCTCACAACCATCTGTAATGAGATCTGATGCCCTCTTCTTGTCTGAAGACAGTTACAGTGTACTTACATATAACAATAAATAAAAATCTTTTTTAAAAAAAAGCATTTTAAAAAATATAACTCCAGTGACATTCACCAAAATCTGGGTGAGAATGCTAGCTCTGACCACACAGTGAGGCAACACGAACAGTTTGCTTCCTAGAGTAAAGGCTGTCAACAGAAGTGTTGATTATTCTTAAGGTTTGCTGCCTGATTTGCAGAACCTGACCTGCTCTCTGCCTCCAAACCAGTTTAAAATTGCTGTGAATGTTGTGTAATCTAATCAACGGGATTGATCCAGGTCAGGTATTAAGGGCTAAAATGGATTAAACAAAAGACATTCCCTTGTAACAAGAAAGAAATACTTCAAAGGTGGGATTTGTTCTTGTTATGACAAAGGAAGTGGATTTACAGACTGCCTTGAGGCACACCCCTCTGTGACTTTCAGTTTCCTTGCCTCAGTGGAGAGAGATCTTTTTTCTCTGTCTTTCCAGTTCTTCCCTCCCTCAACCCAGACTCTGGTCCCTCAGTCTCCCTCGGGTTGAGAGGATCTGACTGACAACAACTTTTCTTGTTTTTTAAACACTTGGCACCAGGCAGCACACTCATAACATGAGCGACGGACACCTCTGGGCTCCTAGCTAGTTGGAGTATAGCAGCGGACAGCAGCAGGTGAAACAGGCCACACTACGCAGACTCAGGGCATCACACTCTGACATTAGGGTAGATTGAACACTGTATCCTGCTACCTGCATTCTGCATGGGAGTCCTGAAGAGAGAAATACAAACAGGAGATTCTAATAGATTTCAAAAAATTGTTCCGTTAACATTCTTCACTGCATAGACTTACATGATCAGGACTGGGCACTGGGATTTATTTTCACTACCCTGGTGCAATTTTATGATCTTTTTATTTCTCTGATGTAACTCAACAACATGAGTTAGCATTGGGTGAGTGCAAAGCCCAAACAGAAAAGCTAAGACAAAAAAAAGAGCAGAGAAAGATAGATTACCAATGGCAGGCAAGAAGACCTCGTTGATGGTCTCTCCAGAGAGACAGAGAGAAGGGGCGAGGAGGAGGAGGGAGGGAAGGGGGAGGGGAGAGCGTGAGGGAGAGGGAAAGGGAGGAAAGAGGGAGAGAGAGATCGGGAATTTTATTTGGGGAGGGTATATTAATACGTATGCTTGGTTTAGGATAATAATTTAATAAGGAAAAGGCTGGAGCTACAGTGTAGTGGAGGATGCTTGTTTTGCGTGTTTGAAGCCCTGGGCTCCATCCTAATATTTGGAGTAGAGAGGGGAAGAAGTTTCACTGTTCTGCCTGCCTAGAATCTTGGTGGTGGCACAGACAGTCAATCCACCAGTGGTAAGATCCCTTTGGCCACATCACACACAGTTCTGGCACCTTGCCCAAGCAGACACACACACACACACACACACACACACACACACACACACACGCATGCCCACATACTTAACCCCTTCCTGCTTCACTGCCTGCCACAGCACTTTGCCTGAGCAAATTGTTGCTGGAGGTAAGATCCCCTTGGCCATGCCAGGTCAGGCCACTTGGTGCTTCTTGTCCTTCAATTGTGGCAGCCACACATATGACAACCAGCGGTAAGACCTGTCTGCCCTGATCTTGAATGCCACCTTCCCATGAGAGTAACAGCTGAGTTCTCAATGCTTGAAAAGCAATGTACTTCAAGTCCTAAAAGACCATAGACCCCAACACTGACTTGTCTACTTGGTAAAACTCTCTTCCCTAATTGAATGAGTAAGAAAAACTTTCTATGATTTAAAAAAAAAAAAGAAAAGAAAAACAGCCCAAAGGCATTCATGAACTAAACCAGCGCCAACAGAGAACCCTGGAAGGAGTCTTTTGTACTGAAGGGGAAGATAAGTGCATCCAAAAGCCACAGGAAGAAGGAAATTCTGCTGTGACTGGATGCAAAACAGGACTAAGAAAACTGCCACCATAAACGCCACAGAAGGGCATCAACAAACACATGCCTTTCAATGATAACTGAGCAGTAATGGCCTTGGCTCCAAAATCAAAAGCCATAGGCTAGCTGATGGGATCAGGAAACACATGTCACCTGCAGGTGAGAAACTCAGTGAAAAGACAGAGAAGTGTGACAAGCAAAAGGGCCAGGAAGCAAGCAGGCATCCCTAGCCTAACGTTTGACAAAGTCAACTTCAGAGCAAAGCTAAACTAGTCAGAAGAGATAAACATCATTCCATTCGAATCAAGGAAAGGACCCACCAAGAGGACACTAAGACCCTAAACATATATACACCAAACTCAGGTGCACCCAATCTTACGAAAAAACTACTTCTAGGCATTAAGCTACAGACCCCAGTGACCCCAACACAGTAATAGAGGTGACTTCAATATCCTATATTCACCAGCTGACAGGACACCTGGACAGAAAATAAACAGAAGCATCAGACTTAAGCGATGTTATAGTCGAGGGGTCCTAACAAATATATCTATAGAGTATTTCACTGAAACTATAGAATACACACGGTTTAGCAGCCCACGAGCATTTCACAACTGGGACACAATTGGAACAAAAACCAATAGCAAAAGACTCTTCAGAAAATAATATGAACTCATGGAGATTAAACAATGAAAACCAAGAATGTATGAAAACCTCCAAAGGAAACTCCCTACTTTGTAAGTCAAGTTTTAAAAAGAGTAATAAAAGTAATAAAAAAAGATTATTCACTGTGATCAAGTTGCATTTATCCCAGAGATTTAGGAATGCTTCAACATGCAAAAGCCAATAAATACAATAAATTATATAAATGTATTTAAAGACAGAATCACATGCTTACCTTAATAGCTGCCGAAAAGGCCTTGGATAAAAATTCAAAATATTTATAGATCTACGACTGGAGGGAACATACATCAACATGACAAAGATTCTATGTGACAAATCCATAGCCAACCTCATTCTAAATGAGAAAAACTTGGAGCAATCCCATTAAACTCAGGAATGAGGCAAGGCTGTCCACTGACTCCATTACTATTCAACATAGCACTCAAAGTCATAACTAGAGAAGGAAATTAAAGGGAAACAAGTAGGGAAAGAAGTCAGAGTATTGCTGCTTGTAGATGATATTATACTCAAGAGATACTAAAAACTCTACTGGGAACCTCCTAGGACTAAAGGACACTTCCAGCTTTTCCAGCACAAAAGTGACATTAAAAAAAAAAAACAAAAACGTAACAAAACAAAACAAAATAGTAGCTTCTCCATATACGAATAACAAATCACTGAGAAGGAAACCAGGGAAACAATCCCTTTCACAGTAGCCTCTGGGATGATGGTGATGGTGATGGTGATGGTGATGGTGATGGTGATGGTGATGGTGATGGTGATGGTGATGGTGATGGTGAAGGTGATGGTGATGGTGACAGTGCTGCTGTTGATGATGATGATGATGATGATGATGATGATGATGATGATGATGATGATGATAAAAAATACCTTAAGGTAAATCTAACCAAGGAGGTTAAAGACCACTACAATGAAAACTTTAACTCTGAAGAAAGCAGCCAAAGAAGATACTAGAAGATAGAAAGACCTTCCAGGCTTGTGGGTTGGTATCATTAATACTGTGAAAATTACAAAAGCAAGTCAAGGATTTAATGTAATCACAATCAAAATCCCCATGAAGTCTTCATGGAAATGAAAAAAATCTTAACATTTATATTGAAACACTAAAGATCTTACGTAGCCAGGGCAATCCTGAACAAGAAGAACAGTGCTGGAGATATTGCCGTTTCTGATCTCAAGTCTTTGTCTATTCTGGTACAAAACATGGGCATGGTGAATGGAAGACTCAGGATTAAGTCCGCACAACTGTAGCCACCTGACTTTCAACAACGATGCTACAGACGTACACTGCAGCTAAAGCAGCCTCTTTGACCAGTGGCGTTGGGGAAAGGGAGTGTCTACACGCAGAGGATGATGCTAGACCCCGACGCCCCACTCTGCACAAAAACCAGCTCTGAGCAGATCAAAGACTTGAATGGGAAGCCTGAAACTCTGAATCTGCTAGGAGAAAAGATAAGAACTAAATAGATTACGTAGGACTCCATTTTCTCAGGAGTGAAGGCCAGATAAGTGACAAGTGGAACCTCATGAAACTAAAATCTTCTGTACAGCTTAGGAAACAATCAAAACGAGGAACCAGCCTAATGAGTAAGAAGCCCACAGAATGGAAGATCTTCACCAGCTATATTATCCAGCACAAGAGTAATATGTAAAATATTTAAAAGACTAAAAAAAAGCACACAAACAAACAAAAGCCCCAAGCATCAAGAAAGCTAGCAACTCAATAAAAATCGGACTATAGATCTAAATGGAGAGTTCCCCAAAGAAGAAATATGAATGATGAATACACAATTGAAAGGGGGTCTGACATCACTATCCAGCAAGGAAATGCCAATTAAAGCCACTTGAGATTCTCTCATCCTGGTTAGAATGCCTAGCATCAAGAAATCAAGAAATGACAACTGCTGGTAGGCATGTGGAGAGAGAGCAGCCTCAAGTCATCACTGGTGAGAGTGTGAACTGGGGGTGTGAACTGGGGGTGTGTGTGAACTAAGCGTGTGAACTGCTGCTGCCACTGTGGGAATCAGTGTGCAGGTTCCTCAGGAAGGTGTAAACAGAGCTCCCATCACACCACACCCAGCCATGTTAGTATTGCACACATACCCAAGGAACTCTATCTCCTACTATAGAAACGTTTACTCATCGGCATTCATTGCTGCTTTAGTGGCAATGGCTAAGAAGTGGATCAGCTTAGATGTCTATCAACTAATAATCAGATAATGAAAATGTGGTGCACATACACAATGGAATTTTATTCAGCTGTAAAGAGATATAATTTTTCAGGTCAGTGGGTGGAACTAGGGAAAAAATTTCTGCTGAGCGAGGAAACACGGTCCCAGAAACACAAAACCCAAATATTCTTTCTTATTCTAGTTCTGGATCTTTTGATGTGAGTAAGTAACCTGGAGTGATTCCAGAAACCAGGGAAGTAGAGAGGGACAATGAGAGAGGGAGGAGAGAGCTAGAGAGAGGGATAGCAGGGCATAGGTGCTATGGAAGGGAAACTGGGGAACACTGAGAATTGAGATTAGTAACTGGGGGTGGGGGGCCAGGGAGGTGCAGAGAAGGGAAGTGGGGGCCAGGGCGGTACAGAGGAGGGGAGGGGAGAGTCAGGGCAGTACAGAGTAGGAGAGGGGTAAATAAATACTAAGGCTGTTTGAAAAAGTCATAAGAAGTCAAATTACCTTGTATTTACCTGAAATTACATTATATATATATTTATTTATTTATTTATTTATTTGTGTATTTATACACACACACATATACACAGTTTAAATGAGGTTACACCATGTAGACTGATAACTCCACCCCTGTGTCCCCCAAGAACTATCTATCTAAGAAAAAACCCAGTACCACACAAGAGAAAGCTTTCAAGTTGTTGACTACAGGAATACTCATAAGTATAACACATCTCCAAGGAATTCAAAGCCATTTGTGGTTTGTGGTTTATGTATGTTCATATACTTGAATATACACACATGGGTAACCTATGTGTTTATCAGTTACTACATTTGAATTCCTCTTAAGATATTTAATTTCTCTGGAATAACAGTAAAAGTAGCGCTGGCATACAAATGTGGTATAATAGCCTCTCTACATATAGTTGTACAAATGCTTCAAAAAATATCTCCCACTGTTCTCCAGATGTTGACTCCAATTATGCTTTATAATAATATTACTTAAAACTGTATGAGCATAAAACTAGTTATGAACTCCTTACGTCGTAGTTCTTATTCAATTATAAAGCCAGAGTGAACGCACTAATTACAAACAAATTGCAAAACCAATAAAATTCAAATTAACAACATTAAATTAATGTGCTACGAAATGTTGTATTGAAATTGAATTACCATTTACAGCATGAATACGGTGCTGGAGGCCCCTCCCGTATTCTTCTGAGTTGGGCCTGCTAATTTTTCTAGACAGCCTTTTTCTAACTAAACACCATCAATTATTTGACGCTGGTTATTATTTTCTTTGAATAGTGATCATAATAATTTTTCACGGGTAAGATACACCATTTCATTTTGCCAGTGGAGTTGTAAAGACCTATGTATTGAGTCTGCCTGTCACTTGAAACAGAAAAAAATACTAGAAGCCATTCTGAGTATTCAATCCAGGAAACTTGATAAAATTTGGGTTTTACATTTGACATCTGTCATTAGAATAATTTTGAAAATTGTGTCCACCAGAGTTAAATCAGGTGTCAAGATTCTCTTATATGTCATCATCCAGAGGATGGTAGGTTACTTTTAAAAGATTATTACCTACATAAAAACAGAAAGTCGATAGCTTTTTTATAGAGAGGCAGGTGGGCCCTGGGATCATGCATTTGGATTTTGATTTAAGGATTATAATTGCTTCAGATGCGAAGCAGTATCTGTCCCCAGATCAATTTTCTTGCTACAAAATTGAACACCTGTATTAATGAAAGAAGGTAAGCTGGACATGCTAGGACAGTCCTGCAATCCTCATTACTCAGGAGACTGAGGCAGGAGGATTGCAGGCTCAAGACCAGTCTGGGAAAGTTAGCAAGACTCTATCTGCACAGCAATAAGAAAACAGGTCAAGATATATATATATGTGTGTGTGTATGTGTATATGTATATGTATATATGTCATTCCTTAACTACTAATGTGGTGGTTTTTATGAGATTGTCCCTCTACACACACACACACACACACACACACACACACACACACACACAGGTTCGAATATTTGAATACTTGGTTCCAAGCTGGAAGTGCTGTTTGCAGCGATGGTGCAGCCTGCTAAAGTCACTGCAGCCAGGCTTTGAGAGTTCATAGCATTGCCTCACTTCCCATTTTCCCTCTCTGCTTCACGTTTGTGGTTGAAGATGTCAAAATGCCAGCACTTCCCAGTCAGAACACAAGGTTAAAGGTCAGAGACTCAGCAGCATTGTTTGCCA
Source organism: Mastomys coucha (assembly GCF_008632895.1). Lineage (NCBI taxonomy): Eukaryota > Metazoa > Chordata > Mammalia > Rodentia > Muridae > Mastomys > Mastomys coucha. The sequence continues at coordinate 35,088,997 of NW_022196915.1, forward strand.
TTTACATCTGAATACATCACAACACCTCAATCCTTCCATGAAGTAACAACACTATTCCATCCGATGCCACCAAGGGTTTGAAACATTCAACCTGACTAACATCTGGAGTTTGACCGCTGACACCAGTGTCATCAGAGTGACAATTCTGATCATCACAGTCAAAAACAGATATATTCTAGCCGAGCATTAATTTGTTTCAGAAGTATATGGACATGCAGAATAAAAAAGCATGGGAAGAATGTATGTTTCTGGTAAGTCTTAGGTCTTTAGAACTAGAAAAGTAATCTACAAGCAACACTACGCAAGATCAGTCTGCTGATGTACGTGAGTAAAGTGTGTGCCCAGAGCCTGGTGTATGTGAGTAAAGCTGTGCTCAGAGCCTGGTGTGTGTGAGTAAAGTGTATGCTCAGAGCCTGGTGTGTGTGAGTAAAGTGTATGCTCAGAGCCTGGTGTATGTGAGTAAAGTGTGTGCTCAGAGCCTGATGTATGTGAGTAAAGTGTATGTCCAGAGCCTGGTGTATGTGAGTAAAGTGTATGCCCAGAGCCTGGTGTATGTGAGTAAAGTGTATGCCCAGAGCCTGGTGTATGTGAGTAAAGTGTATGCCCAGAGCCTGGTGTATGTGAGTAAAGCTGTGCTCAGAGCCTGGTGTGTGTGAGTAAAGTGTATGCCCAGAGCCTGGTGTATGTGAGTAAAGTATATGCCCAGAGCCTGGTGTAAGTGAGTAAAGTGTATGCCCAGAGCCTGGTGTATGTGAGTAAAGCTGTGCCCAGAGCCTGGTGTATGTGAGTAAAGTGTATGCCCAGAGCCTGATGTATGTGAGTAAAGTATATGCCCAGAGCCTGGTGTATGTGAGTAAAGTGTATGCCCAGAGCCTGGTGTATGTGAGTAAAGCTGTGCCCAGAGCCTGGTGTATGTGAGTAAAGTGTGTGCTCAGAGCCTGATGTATGTGAGTAAAGTGTATGCCCAGAGCTTGATGTATGTGAGTAAAGTGTGTGCTCAGAGCCTGATGTATGTGAGTAAAGTGTATGCCCAGAGCCTCGTGTATGTGAGTAAAGTGTATGCCCAGAGCCTGATGTATGTGAGTAAAGTGTGTGCTCAGAGCCTGATGTATGTGAGTAAAGTGTATGCCCAGAGCCTGTGACAAGCAGAAGACTCTGAGGGTGATGTACAGTTCAAATCTCAGGCAGTGGTCTAAGTGGGATCACCTATTAGGGTCATTAAGTCTAACACTATGAAGAGAGCAGAATGAACTGCCAAGGTTCCTGGCAAAGAATCCTGTCTCTTCCTGCTTGAGACCTGTCAATCAGAAATGTCAGTCCTTGGAGTGGCTGGAGGCAATCCAAGTTTTTTCAATTCTGGGAAGACTTGGAATTAAATTCAGAAGTGCTACACAGTACAGTTTCAATATATTTCAGTAAAGAAAAATCTCTGTATTTGAGCTCATGATACTTTAAGAGAAACTGTCCTGTTAGAGGACAGTATAGTTCCACTATTAACATAAGTGAATAGGGGACTGTGAGATGACTCAGTGGGTAAAAGCACTCACCAAGAATGCCTGATGAGTTGAGTTTCGTTCCCAAGACTCATGGTGGAAAGAAAGAACAGGCTCCCAAATGTTGTCCTCTGACTTTGATAGTAGTATGGCATATGCGTCCATGCACACGCAGGCATGCACACACGCACACACACATGCACACACACACACGCACACACACACACGCACACACACACACACACTCTCTCTCTCTCGTACACACACACTCACACAAAGAAACACCGAAGTGAACAGACACACAGACATAGACACACATACACACAGATAAACACACAGATAGAAATATAGACACTAACACACAGAGATACACATAGAGACACACACAAACACACACACACACACACACATAGACACACAGATATAAACATACACACAGATAGACACATAGATACACACACACACACACAAAGACATGCAGATATAAACAACACACACATAGACACACACAGATATACAGATACACACTGACACACACACACACAAAGACACACAGATGTAATAGACATACAGACAGACACATAAACACACATACACACAAACACACATAGACACACAGATAGACACATACAACACACATAGACATACAGATACAGACACACACAAAGATACACACATAGGCAAACACACACATACACACACATAGACACACAGATATAAACACACATGTGTGTGTGCCAAGAAATTGTGCTCTTGATTAATAAAGACAAGAATACTGACTTTAAACAGAACAGATCTTCTTAATTAGCAATTTTAAATAATCAGCTAAAGGACTCAAAAACAAGAGAGATACCACATACTACTTCTAGACAGAAGGGTGACTATTAGACAGACTATTTGGCAATAATTAAGAAAATAATTTTCATATCAAACCAAAGGACATGTTTGAAATTTCTGATTGAACTGTGTAGGAAATAGCAATGACAGCCCTATTTTTACTTCTGCCTTTGTCCTCCTTCCACAGGTAGGTTAGCCAATAATTAACACCCTATATCATGACACTTTAGGGTGGTTTGAATGAGAAGGGCCTCCATAGGCTCATGTAATTGAACACTGTGATGGCTTGTATATGCTTGTCCCAGGGTGTGGCACTATTTGGAGGTGTAGCCCTGTTGGAGCAGGTATGGCCTTGTTGGAATAAGTGTGTCACTGTGGGCATGGGCTTTTAGACCCTACTCCTAGATGTCTGGAATTGAGTCTTCCACTACTAGCCTTCAGATGAAGATGTAGAACTTTCAGCTCCTCTTGTATCGTGCCTGCCTAGATGCACCCATGTTTCTGCCTTGATGATAATGGACTACTCCTCTGAACCTGTAAGCCAACCCCAATTAAATGTTATTCTTATAAGAGTTGCCTTGGTCATGGTGTCTGTTCATAGCATTAAAACCATAACTAAGATCATCACCAAGGAGTGGAACCGTTGGGGAAGGATTAGGAAGTATGGCCTTATTGGAGAAGGTATGGCACTGAGGGTGGTATTTAAGGTTTCAAAAGACTCTTACCACTCCCAGTGTGCTCTCTCTGCCTCAGTCTTAAAGATCCGTTGGAAACTCTCACTATTTCTCCAGCATCATGCCTGCCTGCCTGCCTGCCACCATGTTCCATCCCCCCACCCCCTTTCCCACTGGGATAGTTTTGAACTCATTCTCTGAAACTGTAAGCAAGTTCCCAACTAAATAAATGCTTTCTTTTAGACCTGTTTAGAAGCCGTTATTTGGGGTGGTCCCACTCTTCATTGACAGGATACCAGCTGTCCAGTTTAATAACAAACCCCAAATATAAATCAGAAGCAGCAGCTCAATCCAGCAGAAACTCCAAGACTCCACCAAACTGACACGAGTCAACACATCTTGGAAGCAGCAAGAATCAGCCAGGATACCACGAGGAGTTCTTAGGTGTGTTTCTCTCTATGAAGTGAAAACCAGCAAAGAAGGGAGACACGTGAAGCATTGCCTGGCCAGCATAGACCAGCAAAGCATTGCATGGTGTCACAACACAAGAGCGTCCTTTCTGCTTATGGGGTTCCATTTATACTCTTTCCAAACATCACGTGCCCTCTCAAGCGTATGCTTCAGCAAAACATCCTCTCACAAGACAGCTTCCAGAAAAACATCACGTGAGACAACTGAGTTTCCAAAGAAACCAGAATTTTCCCCTTAACCTTTCATCTCAACAAACAAGTATGGTTTCAGATTACCATTACAGGACCTACCTGTAAGGTTACTACATGGGTGCGTGATGTCTTCTAATGGCCTATGTTGTCTCTCAGAGGTGGCCAGGGTTCTCATTCCACAAGCCTGCTAGATCTAAAGAGAGGTTTCTGGTGGTTTTTTTTTTTCTTGTATCGAAATGTCTGATGGATATTTTTCTCCTGTCCTGGATGATAGTTAAAAGCCTACTAGATCTCCCAAATGCTAAGTACGGCGATTTTGATCCCTGTAACAAAATGAGAACCGTTCATTTTAAATCTAAATCTATTCACTGAATCATTTTAAATCTAAATCTATTCACTGAAAAAAAGACCCAGAAGAGTTAAAGTTATGCCACTCAGCAATTAGATATTCATGGCTTATCCAAAAAAAAAAAAAAAAGTCTATGCCAAAGGCAGGATAATTCTATTAGAAAATAAAATAATGAAATTATGCAGTTTGGAGGCTCTGAATTTGTATTTAATCACACAAGTAATGTAATTATACAATCATTTCTCATCTGATATCAAGAGGAAAAGTTCTTGATGAGTCCGTGAGACTGGTTTTTGTTAGGTTTTGTGAAAGGGACATGCAATTAGTATGATACACTTAAGAAGGAAATGTAAAGATATTTTTGCAAGCCTATATCCCCATCCATGAATGCACACTGAATTAGCTGCTTAGATCTTTCCCATTGCTAATATACTGTGGTTCCTTATCTTAGCATGACCTGCTGTAATAATTAGCACCATGATTGAACAAAGACTTTAGCTCTGCCTTGCAGAGCCCACCTTTGTACATTATTCCACAGAACAACTGAAAACTAATGAGGAGTCCCGAAAGAAATTTGATTCCCTTAAATACTTACAAGAATTTTTTTCTGTTTCCATTCTTTCTGCTGGCCCTCAGGGCTTCAGTCCTTTTCCCCCACCCAATACCAGATCATGTTCCCCTTCCCCCATCTCCATCCCCTTTCCTTCCCAGGTCCCTCTCTCCCTCCCCTCTGTGGTTGCTTTCTTCTCCCTCCCAAGTGGGGCTGAGGCACTTTCACTTGGGCCCTTCAGCTTGTTGACCTTTTTTGAGTTCTGTAGACTGTATGTTGGGTATTCTGTACTTTATTTTTTTGGCTAATATCCACTTATTAATGAGTACAGACCATGCACATCCTTTTGGGTCTCAGTTACCTCATTCAGGATGATATTTTCTAGTTCCATCCTAGTTCTAGTTCTAGTTGCATCTAGTTCTAGTGCCTACAAAACTCAGGATGTCCTCATTCTTAATAGCTGAGTAGTATTCCATTGTGTAAATGAACCACATTTTCTGTATCCATTCTTCTGTCATGGGGCATCTGGGTTGTTTCCAGCTTCTGTCTGTCATGAACAACCTCAGGAGGTAGGAGGTTAGGGAGAGCCTCCAGAATACACCAGAGACCTGGGAAGTGAGAGACTCTCAGGACTCAAAGGGAGGGACCTTAGATGAAATGCCCTACAGTGTGGAGAGGGAACTTATAGAGCCCACCTCCAGCAGAAAGACAGGGCATCAAGTGAGGGATGGGGTTGCCATCCCACAGTCAAAACTCTGACCCATAATTGTTCCTGTCTGAAAGAACTGCAGGGATGGAAATGGAGAGGAGCCTGAGGAAAACAAGGTCCATCGACAGGCCCAAAGAGGGATCCAGCTCAAGGGGAGGCCCCAAGGCCTGGCACTATTACTGAGGCTCTAGAGCACTCACAAAAAGGGACCTGTCATGACTGCCCTCTAAAAGACCCAACAAGCAGCTGAAAGGGTCAGATGCCGATATTTGCACTCAACCAAGGAACAGAAGCTGCTGACTTCTGTGGTTGAATTAGGGAAAGCTGGAAGAAGTTGAGGAGGAGGGCAAGCAACCCTGTAGGAGGACCAGCAGTCTCAATTAACCTGGACCCCCAGAGATCTCTCAGACACTAGACCACCAACAGGCAGCATACACCAGCTGATATGAGGCCACCAACACATTTACAGCAGAGGACTGCTAGGTCTGGGTTTAGTCAGAGAAGATGCACCTAACTCTCAAGAGACTGGAGGCCCCAGGGAGTTTAGAGGTCTGGTGGGGTGGGGATAAGGGGTGAGGACATCCACGTGGAGACAGGAGGTGGGGAAGAGGCATGGGATGTGGAACAGTTGGAGAATGGACCAGGAGGGGAATAAAATCTGGAGTTTAGAATAAATAAATAAATAAATAAATAAATAAATAATGTTAAAAAAAGAATTTTTTTCACATCCATTATTTTTATTTAATTTTCTAGCAGATAATTTATATACCTCCCTTACCCTTTCTTTTAAGTCTGTGGGACAGTTTTGCATGATAAACTAAAGAGCAGCTTTGGTTAAAATAAAATACAATAGCAAAATCGAAGAACAAACCCCTGTTGCGTTTAATGCCAGCACTTTCACCAATTATATCCGAATAGACACACACTATTTCCTTGATCTCTGTTTACAGTATTTAAATGGGACCAGGACTTCTTGCCACCCTACTAAAAGCAGAGCCTGCTCAGCCCCTCATGTGACATTGTCCAGAGGCCCTAGACCAAAGCCTCCAAGGTCTTGAAATCCCAAACTGCCATGACATATCATGCCAATAGTGCACAAGTTGCCACATCCTGCTTGCTACCTCATAAGTAGACACTTGGGAGATGACACTAGGGCGATATCATTCTGCTGCGGTTTCAGAGGTTGTGTAGTCCCTGTGGTGGCTCTCTTGTCCAAGCTTTAGAACTGTTCCTCAGTGGACAGGGAGGGAGCATAGGACACTGTTTGAGAAAATCTGTCTTGAAGATCATCAAGCAGTGACCATCGCCATTGTTGAAGAGCACCATGTAGCAGTAAGGCCAGCTGGTAATACACGGTTGTCTGGGATAATTAACACACTTGGGGAGCTGGAGGGGTCAGGAGCTTGGCTTTCAGAGTTGGAAGCTGCATGTTTTACTAGGCATCTGCAACTGCGGTACTTGGCAATGTTGCGATGACAGGAGCTCCCACCAGCAGAGAATATGAACTCATGCACCAGGCAACCAAGGATGCTGTCATCAAACTCTAACATCACCTAACCAGAAGGTATCTTGCTTGCTCTCTCACTCACTTCTTTAATACAGGGAGGAAACACTCTGCATTTGAAGCCACAGGAACTGAGAAGTATTGTTGGGATGCCAGTCCAAGCTGAGGGCCATGGACCCACTAGCTGCATGTGGTAAACAGAAATGAGCCAAGCTTGTTCTCCATGGAGGGCCACTCCACAGATTCACTGTGTGAATTAAGCATCGTGATCACAAAGGATAGCATCCAGGCCGTGAGGTCTGTCCCACAAATGGCTGGCCTGACTCTGAGGGACCTAGGCAACATGTGTATCTTGCCCCTTACCATCCTTGAGCTTATGAGCTTTCAGCCACAGGTTTCCATTCTTGTGCATGTGCACTGTTTCCAGACATGACTGCTGACACACTGACTTGATTCTCAGTGGTTCCAAGGGACAGGAACCTGGGATCTGTGTGCCCAAGAATTTGGAGGAGAGGACTCAATGACGATAGTAGAAGCTAACCAGATCCGGTGGACTCCAGCAGAGCAGGTAGGCCCAGAGGAGTAGGTTGGGGGTATGTGTTTTGTTTTGTCAAGACAGTCTCCATAGCCTGGAACTTGCCAGGTAGACCAGTCTAGCCTCAAATTCAAAGAGACGTGCCTGCCTCTCTCTCTCTCTCCCAAATTCTGGAATTAAAGGTGTTGGCCACCCTGTCTCCCCTAACTCCCACCCCAGATCTAAGACTTTTTGAAAATCTATGCAAAACATCAAAATCTCCCTGAGGTGCATACTTCTGACCTCCTTTAAAATGCCTTTAGCAAAAACAACCCTTTACAAACATGGGTGTTGGAGAGTTCTTTAAACAGTAAACTGAACTCCTGGCACTAAATCTGTTCTATTTTGTCAAGACAGTTACTGAAGTCCCTTTATTTAGTTTCTGGAACATATTTCTGGAAATAGTTGCTGCTTGACTGTTTCTTTAAGATCTAGGCTGTTTCAGAGGACAGCCTGGTGCCTCAGAGCCATAGGGAGCCTGATATGATCGCATAGACATGGACGTTTACCTCTTGGCAAGCTTTCTCGCTCCTGTCTTGAACTGTCAAGCTTCCCAGAGTCTTCCACTGTCATTATGGAACTGAGTGGGTGTCCCACAATTCCATGGTGGCATCAGGAGCTCCTCAACATTGTTTCCTTCATTTATTTATTTATCCCTTTGGCCAGTGTCTCCGGCCACAGGCCCCATGCTGATTGTATGGCTGTTGTTTTTTAACATCGTTTGAAATCTTGTTTCCATGCTAGGTAGGCCAGAAAAACAGCAGGCAGAGCTGTGTCATCTGCAGCTGTGTCTGAGCCAGACCATTCATCTTATGTAAAGAAGGTTAAGAGTTTGCTAGCATAGTGCCTGGGAAATAAACTCGTTTTCTCTTGTTTGAAACAAAATCACCACAGATGTGGTTGCAGGAATCAATAGACATGTGTTCTTGTAGGGTTTCTGTAGGTCAGGGACCACTGAGTCAAAAGCTGAGCCTGTAATTCTAACGGGGAGCTGACGGTCTTGTCTCAGTGCATTGGGCACTGAATGGACTCATTTCTGTGTGACCCTCTTTTCCCTGCCTGCTGTTGATTGGGGACCAGGTTCAGTAGTGCTCTGAGAAAAAACAGTGCTTTTCCCATTTTGCAAACGGGAAAGCAATATCAGTGACATAAACTTCCCCTGGTCACAAAGCCACTCATGGATAGGTTGTTGTCAAAGAAGTCTGACACCAAGGTACTCATTTGTGTGACTGTGTTCTGTGACTTGTCTGTATCAGTCAGTGGTCTGACAAAAAAAAAAAAAAAAAAAAAAAACAAAACCAAAAAACCAGAGTGATGTGATAGAAAAGAACGAGTAAGTGCTATACCTGTGGCATAGTGAATAGGTTTGAGAGTCAATAGGGTTAAGGAAATTAGCATAAGGAGAGAGTTCTTTGGGAGCCAGGAGTAGCAGATCTAATAGGACACAGAAGGAGAACAGAGATGAGAGAACACAGGAAAGGATGTGGGCAGGAAAGAACCCAGACATGGACAAGATCTGGCCCTCTGGAGAGAGGCTGAGATAAACATCCTTTGTCTCTTTGGCTTCCAGTCTCCTGCTCCCTGGGAATCCATAGCGCTGAAGTGAGTAATTCGTCATCCTAGGGTCTGCCTCAGAGCACTGAGGTACGAGAAGGGGTCTATAAAGACAAGGGGAGATAGCCAGGATAATCTTAAAAATATAGGTTCTTCTGCATCACTTAAGTGTCTTTGTTAACTTTGTCCTTGTAGATTCACTTATTTTAATGCATATGACCATTTTGCCTACATGTATTACGTGTGTTCTGCTCGTGTGCCTGATATCCATAGAGGTCAGAAGGTATCAAAAGAAGAGTGTTGGAACCTCTAAAACTGATCATCCCTAGTGCCTCTGTGACAATACTTCCACTTACACCAGCCATGGTGGATAAAGGCCCAGCCCAGTGGTGTCAAAGTCTTATCTCCACAGTCTCATTCTGAGGTGTTTGTGCTATAACATGTGAAGTGGGGGTGAGGCTTAAAAGCCATTTCATAGCTGAAACCTTGGCTTATGGAACCAGTTTCTAAACCTAAATAGAACAGGTGAGTTGGAACTGGAGGAAGAAGAGAAAAGAACTAGCCTTTGTCCTTTATAAGCTATACGTTAATGGGGCAGGCTCTCCTTGCCGATGGCCAATCTTCAAGTGCTGGTGGGTTAGGAGAGGGATATGGTAGAGGACTCTGACAGGTACGGGATGCTCATTTTATTTGCCTAGTGGTGTACTTTGTGAAGCCCACAAGAATATAGAAGAATGGGGAATTCGATTTTGCAAATCGGGAGCCCTTTAGCAGATAGGATGGTCCCAGAACCATTAATTTGCAGTGTTGTCTGCCTGTGGCAGTGTAAACAGAATCAAGGGCTCCAGTAGCAGCTTTCACACTCTGGGCATAAACTGTGCTGTAGAACCTGGTAAAACTAAGAGTAAGTCTGGAATGGGGTCTTATATGGTTTAAGTCCCATAGATGATCCTAGTGCCCAGCAACAAAGGAAAATCACTATTCAGTCTTCAGTGTTCTAGAAGCCGAGTTTGCAGCAATTAATTGAATTCTCAGAACCCACAGAAATCACAACAAAGAAGTGAAGCTATTTTCCTATGCTGTGTACCCCGTGTTCAAGTGTTTCCATGCCAAGTGTTAGGCTAGTGTTTAAATCACACATGTTTTGTACCACCACCACCACCCCAAACTCAAGCTGACAAGTTCATATAGAATTCAAAGAAACAGCAAGTCCCTTTTCCAATCATGGGAGAGACTGGCTAGGATGGGCTTATCCTGAAATTAATATGTTGAATCCAAGAGACTTTCAAGGCTGATTTTTTACTATATGAGATTTTCCCCTTCAAAGCTGACTTCAGACACTAATCCCTATGTAAGGCAGGATCCCACCATAGTAATTTCAAATACCCTTCAAACAGGGAAATCCCAGCATTGGTTTAACTTGCATGTTTTGAACCCTTGATATTCTATCAGTACTCTGCTTCATGAGTGCCTACAGCATAACAGGGCCACATGAGCAATGCTCAAAACTCCCAGCCATCATAAGGGCTCTATTCTAGCTGTGGAGAAGGAGGTGGTAAGGAAATAATATTTGCCCGAGCGGTGATAAGTGCCATGGTCTCAGGAAGGAGAGCAGCATCGCATTCAAAAGTAGATCTGGAGCCTCAGAGGTGCTCAGCAGTTAAAGGGGCTTGCTGCCAAGCCTGGTGTTCATTCCTCCAAGAAAGGATAGAACTGAACCCTGGAAGTTGTCCTCTGACTCCCACATGTATGTCGTGGCATATGCACCACCACTATCTCCCCCCAAATAAAATAATGTGAAAAGTGGACCTGAGGATGACATAGAGGCAGAGGGGGAGAAGGCAGTCTTCCTGGAGGCTCGGCTGACCAGAGAAGGATTGCATTAGCAGCTGGCGATGCTGACACCGTGGTCGGCAGCGTGAAGATGGTGATAAACCAGTCAACGGACCACAGTTCTTGAAGGTGCAGTTGGAATGAGAGCATTTGACTGAAGGGGTGAGAGGGAGGAGACTGAAGATAGACAGCCCTTGTTAGGAAACATGCAGTTTTGTATCAGGTGTGTTGGAAGGTGTCTAGCTTCATGCATGCTAAACAAGAGTTCTAACCACTGAACTACAGCTTCAGTTTAAAAGCTTGTACCTTTTCTACAATGACTGGGCAATCGCCAACATCATACAGTGGTGCTGAAGGGACAGAGACAAGCCCAGATCACTGACTCCGAAGGCAGAGCTGGGTCCCAGACAGTTGTTCCATCTACTAACCCACATCTCTCATGCAGTTCCTTTTCCAGAGTCAACTCATCTCCTTTCAGGAGACAAGAGATTTATTTATGTTGCGATGATTGTTTTTAAATGTGGAGAGTGAGATGTTGTGTCCACAGTAGTGTTTCCTATCTGTTGGAGGGAGGACAGTTTTCCTGGGTTCCGTAGTCTTCTCATGGACTCCTCAAGTCTAGTGGCCTCCATATACTATGAATAAAGCTTGAACTGCTAAAGCAACTGTTTTCTAAGAAGAGAAAAACCAACTGGGCCCAATCGAAGAGGGAAGTTCTCGGTGGTTTCTTGATTGAGCAATGAAGGAGAGTGCCGGGTGTCTATTTTCCTACCTGGAGAATCAGTGTCCTTTAAGGCCTCAAAGGCTGTCCCAGTTTACACAACTCACTTCTTCAGCAGTAAGCCTGAATGGCATTTGGTGCCAGATAAGGTCTCTGTATGTGACACAGCAGAGGGCTGTGCTGCCAAATCTTGTTCAGAATTACATTTAGAACCTGGAATCAAATAATGTCTCCAGATAACTTCTGTGGTAAATCCCAAACCAGTTATATGTCAGGTTTAGCCTCTACATTTCTAAACAGTGTGCCTTTATTTTGTCCAGACCAATGCTCAGATCTTCCTTCCAATGATATCAAATAATGAGAAGTGAGACATACCCTCCGTGTGAGCATTAAAGGATTGGCGGCCACGGGAGACAGTGCCTCTTCACTGAGAAAATCTTCATATGTGACATGACTCCTGATTTGAGTGTCAAGTTGATACCCTCCCTCCTAGCTTCTTGAGTTATTTTCTAATAGTTGCAATTTGACAAACAAACAAATGAAAAGCAAACAAATAAAAATACATCAACTGCTCTTCAAAAGAAAAGAACTCCAAGGTAATTTTCTAAATTTCATTTCTAGACCCATTCTCCTTAAATAGGCCAGTGCTAGCCATTGAATAGTATTTTCCTTTTTTTTTTTCTTTTTCCTTTTTTTTTTTTTTTTTCGAGACAGGGTTTCTCTGTATAGCCCTGGCTGTCCTGGAACTCACTCTGTAGACCAGGCTGGCCTCGAACTCAGAAATCTACCTGCCTCTGCCTCCCAAGTGCTGGGATTAAAGGTGTGTGCCACCACTGCCCAGCGAATGGTATTTTCTTGTTACACTGTCCTCTCAAAAAATGTCTAACAATGTCAGTACCTTTAGAAAGTAGATGACCTGTTCATGGCTCTTTCAGACAAACAAAATAGCCCAGTCTTAAAAACAAAGAAAGTATTGTTTGATCTTCCACTTAAGGGGAACCTTAAGAAGGAAGGGCTTATGATATAATGTCTTGAGCAAGCTTAAAGGAGATCGCTGAAGAGCTGATGGGAGCCTTCCCTGATGGAGGTCTCTTTCCAATAATACTTTCACCTGGAAGTTGTTCTGGGCTTTCCTTAGGTATATGAACTCAGGGCCACATCAGACGCTGCAAGATGTCTGTAGGCATCCACCTGGGTCTCCTTTGGGCAGTAGGGTTAGGGATCAGCTTTTCTTTAAGATCACAGGACAGAAATAAGTCTTTATGATTTTCTCCTGCAGGTTTCCCATGTAGTGTCTAATAGCAGAGAGAAAGAGCAGGGGAGACTGGGATAGGAACACCTTCCAATCTATGGGGTTAGGGAGTTACTATTTGTAGAAATCCACTAGGCTTCATTTTATTATTGTAAAAATACGGGAAGGACTCTTATTTTTCTCTACAAAAAATGTTGAGTAGATCCTCTTGCTAAAAGAGTCATTTAAATATTACTGGTCACGTCACATTGTAGTTGTTTGGAAATAATTATATCCATATCACAGACAGTAAATAATGGATGTGCGTCCACTAACGTTTTATTCATGTTCTGTTTTAATATAGCAAACTTAGAAGTAATTTAATCTCCTGGTAAATTGAAGTGGTAGGGGGTTCTTCACACAGAAGACTGCAAGTTATTAATTCTGGGCAGTCTTCATCTTGTACAATTAGTCACTGTTTGCAGCTGGAAATGTTTTATTAATTTTCCATAGCAGCTGATTTTCCACAGTTTTCTCAGTTTAAATTAAGCAGTAAGCGCTGCTGTTTCTTCTTAAATAAATTTTCTTTCCACAAAAATACATGCCTCTGGCTATGTCAATTTTCCCGTTTGATTAAAGTGCCAGCAGGCAATTAATAACTTAATGCATTTTAAAGTACTTTTGTAAAAAAGTAATTTGAATGGCCAAACTTGTGTATTCGAATTGATTGTTGCAGAAGATTTATTAGGTATTGGAAAAATCCTAGAACCTTGGAAAGGACAAATGAGACTCAGCTATCATGTCTGGAGCCATGGTGGGGCCCCAGACAAGGCTGACACTGACCCTTGAGTAGAGGGTGGCAGTCATTATAAACAAGGCTAAAAGATGAGAGTCAAATGGCCTTCCATGGGTGTGGAAGACCAGAAGTGAGGTCTAAGTGGTAAAGCACTCTAGGAGAAAGCAGACATGCTCGGTGGAGAAATGGTCCAAATACTAAATGCAGTGAGCAGATATCACATGATTCCACTCAAACGACTCAATGTACAGTAGCTACTTGGTGGAGACAGAAACATACGAGTGTGGAGAAAGCATCTGCTGCTTAAGGCTCTGCTTCCATTTGGGAAGACGAAACTGCCTGAGGGGTGGATGGCAGGAGGTGATAGTCCCACAACAAAAATGAGAATATTTGATGTCTCTGAACTGTGTACTCACAAAGGGTTAAAATTGGAATCATGCAACGTATCTTTTATTCAATTTTTAGGTTTTTTTCATGGGTTCTTTGAGATGTCATACATAGCATACAATGTATTTTTATCATTCATCCCCATAATGCCTCCTGGATTCCAACTTCATCCAACCCTTCATCCAACTTCAAATATTAAAAAAAAAGAGGGGGAGCACTGGAGAGATAGCTTAGTGGTTAAGAGCACTGACTGCTCTTCCAGAGGTCCTGAGTTCAATCCCAGCAACCACATGGTAGCTCATAATAAGGAGATATGGTGCCCTCTTCTGGTATGTCTGAAGACAGTGACAGTGTACCTTGCATATAATAATAAATAAATCTTTAGGCCAGAGCGAGCAGAGGTCCTGAGTTCAATTCCCAGCAACTACATGATGGCTCATAACAGCTACAGTGTACTCATATACATAAAATAAATAAATAAATCTTTTTTAAAAAATCTATTAAATCCAATAAATGTTGCCATATGTGCTTGAGGGTGAGGCCATTTGCTGGACTATAGTCAGCTTACCACCCTTAAAACTGACTAGGTGGATATAATGAAGACATATTGCTTACATGTACAAATTTTCCACTGAATAATAAAAGATGTAATTTAAAACAACAAGAAGAAGGAAATCGTGTGAAGAAAAATAAAGAAAGCTGGCATCCCCTCCTGAGCCATCGTCAATTAGTTGGTAATAGGTCTTGCGCAGTGAGGGTGCTGTTCTCAGATGTGAAGTTCTGGATCCCCATGCCTTCCAGTAGAAGCCATGCACCTATCCTCCAGGAGGGCAAGGGCACACAGCTCACACTGCCTGCCGAAGCATGGGTGACCATGGATGCTAGGAGAACAAGCCAGGGTGCATCCGGGAAGCACATCCTGCAACACCAGTCAGCCTGGGAACTTATTCCAGAGAAGCACAGTGTGCTCTTCTCATTTGAAGGAGACTCAGAGGTCACAGAAATCAGCAACAAAGTGATAGTAAACAATAAAAGCAAGATGCAAGGTTCTGATCTGCAGTGCCAGGGGTAATCACACAGGTGTATGCAGACAAGCAGCCCAGGATCACATCCAATGGGGAAAGCATTAAGCCATTCTCAAACACACTTGAAAAACAAAACCCCACCCAGCTGTACTGGCTAACAAGCAACCAACCAGACAGCCGGAGGCTGTATAGCATTCCCCTTAGAATTGAAACGTTTCCTGCAGGAGGGAGTAGGTGGTTCTCCAGTCTCAGGAGATAAAGGAAAGGCAAGAAACCTGAATGATTTTTTTTCATGGCTTCTCCCCATCAGTGAAAAGTCAACAATTTTTAGGGATGGAGCCTGAGCAGCTAAACTGCAGAGAGAGATGGGGACTGTGGAGTCGCCTGCGAGCTGTGCAGAGAGCTCAGGGTGCAGCATTTGGTGGTTACCATCTGTGTTGGGGTGAGCTTCTCGGAGCTGCCAGGTCTCTGAGAGCGGGCCACTGGAATCATCTGTATATTAACAGGGCTGGGGTTTGGGGTCCTGGGTTTGATGCCCAACAATCCACTCTGGAAAACTCCTCTGCAAGAAACCCTGTCTAAGCCCATCTCTTGCTCCGTTCCCTGATGATTGTTGCCCAAGCAGGAGCAGCCACCCTCTTGTGCCTTTCCCAATACATCTTTTGTATGAGGTTTGTCATGCAGTGTAGTGTGACTTTGTGGTATTCCTTGGTATCCCAACTACCAGGATAGCTTTCCCCTCAGAGCTGCAACGCTTCCATGAGGCATAGCAGCAGGCAGCTAGAGTGGGAATCGGAGAGATCTCATCTTCAACCTCAAACAGAATCGGAGAAAATGGACTAGAAGCAGAGTAAGGCTGTCAACTCTCAAGGCCTGCCCCCCAGGGACAGACTGCCTCCAGCAAGGCTACACCGCCTTCTCAAACAGCACCGCCTGACAAAATGCTCAAGTACCCAAGCCTATGGGGAACATTTAAAAAAAATTTATACAATATATTTTAATCATGTTTTCCCCTCTCCCAATGCCCAGATTCTCTTACCATCCTATCCACCCAACTTCATGCCTCTCTCTGTCTCTCTCTGTCTCTCTCTCTCTGTCTCTCTCTGTCTCTGTCTCTCTCTCTGTCTCTCTCTGTCTCTCTCTGTCTCTCTCTGTCTCTCTCTCTCTGTCTCTCTCTGTCTCTCTCTCTGTCTCTCTCTGTCTCTCTCTGTCTCTCTCTGTCTCTGTCTCTCTCTGTGTCTCTCTCTGTCTCTCTCTGTCTCTCTCTCTCTGTCTCTCTCTCTGTCTGTCTCTGTCTCTCTCTCTCTCTCTATCTATCTATCTCTATCTCTATCTGTCTATCTGTCTCCTTTCTTCTTTCTTACTCTCTATCTCTTTCTTTTAAAAAGACAAAACCAAAACAACAAACAAAACTCAAAGAAACGACCCCCCACACCTCCACGAAAATGAAGATCAAAATAAACAAGCAAAAGACCAAAGACAAAAATGCCCAAAGTGAAAGGAGACAGTGTCTGCAGACCACTGAACTCGTTCATATTAGTCAGCTACAGCTGGAGATGGCCCCACCCTGAAAGGGCTTGATATACCCAGTGAGACTCTACTAGAAAACAAAACAAAACAACAGTTTTTTCCTTTGTCAGCAGCGATCCACTGGAATAGCTTCTTGGTTGAACCAACGTCCACTCCCCTCCTCAGTGATGATACCTCATCTGACTTACACACACAGAGCTGTGTGTGTGATGGAGCTGTGCGTGTGATGCCGCGGTCTCTGTGAGTTCACGTGCATCAGTGCTGTTCTATCTGGGAGACTCTTTCTCAAGGTCATCCATCACCTCTGGCTGGTGCAGTCTCTCTTCTTCCTCGTCTGTAGAGAAGGCTTTGAGGAAGCCCTGAGCCCTGAGAAGAGGGCTTTGAGGAAGACATCAGATGTAAGCCCTCAGCTTCTGCTCCAGCAGTCTGTCTGTCTCCCTGCTGCCAAGCTTCCTTCTAGGATGGCAATAGACTTCACTACCCTCCGGAACTGTGAGCCCAAAATTAAATGCCTTCTTCTATAAGTTGTCCTGGCCATAGTATCTCTTCACAATAATAGAAAAGTAACTAAGATAAGAATTGGCTATTTCAGTCGGGCAGTGGTAGAGCACTTGGGAGGCAGAGGCAGGCAGATATCTGAGTTCGAAGCCAGAAATCTGGTCTACAGAGTGAATTCCAGGACAGTCAGGGCTATACAGAGAAACCCTGTCTTCCTGTCTTGAGAAACCAAAAAAAAAAAAAAAAAAAAAAAAAAAAAAAAAAAGCAAAAAACAAACAAAAACCTTGCTATTCCAAAGTTCCTCACTCTCTGCACATTGTTCAGTTGTGGGTCTCTGTGTTAATTCCCATCCACTGGAACAAAAAGCTTCTCTGATGAATGCTGAGTGGGGCTGATCTATGTGATCTAAGACAGAGTTAAGATAGATTTTATTGCTATATCCCTTTATCAGAATAATATTAAGTTATCTTCCTTGGCCCATGACCTACCTAGTCTTAAGTTCTTGGCCACCTTAGCAGTGTTAAGTATGGGTTCCATCTCATGGAGTGGGCCTTAAGTCAATTTAGAAAGTGGTTGGTTACTCCCATGACATCTGTGCCAGTAATACATCCATATATCTTTCAGGCAGGTTACTATTGGAGGCCTCAGGGTTTATAGCTGGGAGATACTGGTGATTATCTTTCTCCTCCAGCAGTGTGTCGACTATCTTCCAGCACCTGGAACACAGGAGTCAGTTGGGGCGAAGCTTCTAGGGAAGCACCAGTTTTACTTCTGATGTCTGATGACATATGTGAGTACTGTCTTCAGTAGTAGGGCTTTACTGTCAGGTTGTGGAGAATGATCAGTGGCCCCAGAAATAGCCTGTGAAGTTTCTGAGTTCAAACCATCACATCCTGTTTCAGAAACACAGTGGAAGGAAATAATTGACCCTTGAATAGTTGTCCTCTAGCCTCCATTTGGATGCAAGTAATATACATGCAAGAAAATAAATAAAATAAATCCAAGTTTTCTTTGAAAAGAAAAAAGAAACATCTACTAGCACTGGAGGCCATTGTGTTGAGTGAAATGAGTCAAGCATCGAGCAACAAATGCTGTATGTCCTACTTATGGGAAATACAGACAAGGTGATCGCTGAGATGTAGAAAAATGTGGTTACCACTGCTTGAGGGGTGTGGAGGGAGAGCAGCTGGTGGGCACAGAGTGCAGCAGAACAGAGGAATCCCTCTATTGCTCAGTAGCACAATAGAACAGTGACGGTTGGCAAATAATGCATAGTATATGTCAAAAAAGCTAGAAAAAAGGG
The DNA here is from genome assembly GCF_008632895.1 of Mastomys coucha. Classification (NCBI taxonomy): domain Eukaryota; kingdom Metazoa; phylum Chordata; class Mammalia; order Rodentia; family Muridae; genus Mastomys; species Mastomys coucha. Next base: position 35,107,228 of record NW_022196915.1, read on the forward strand.
GTCTGGACTCTCCTAGCCCCAGATAAGCAAGAAATGTCTGGAAAAAAATGGACACACTAATTCTTGATGTGACCATAATGCAGCATATGTATGCTGAAATAGTAATTGTGCCTCAAAACATGCACAATTATTGTGTGTGTGCATACATGTGTATATGTGTAAAGTATGTTCATGTAAATAAATAAGGAGACATGATGTAGTATTGCCTATAGTATGAATGCCATCTGGCTTAAATGACCTGAGTCGAGCCCACACCCTAGTTGAGCTGTAGAACATTTTGCCTGAGGGCTGATAAGAGTTCAGCATCAGAACCTGTACCCTGTACCCTGAACCCACTTCCTTTGCCTCTTGAATGAGTCTGCTAAGAATGTACTCAGGCCTCTTTGTGTCTCTTTCCAGGCACTCTTTTTTTATGAGCTGATTCTTTCCTTTCTCTATCTCTTTCTTTCTACCTCCATCCCTTCTTTTTCTTTCTATCCTTTCATCTTTAAACCATCAAAATATGAATGTATCAGAGTTAAATGCATGACTCTTGACGGAGGCAAACCTCCAGGTCTTGGTCCTTGCATTGCTAGCACAGCAGATGTGCTCTGGATTGCAGGAAGCCACTGTCTGCTGCGGGCTCTGACACTGCACCTGGCATCCTGCCATTGGCCATGGTCTCTAGCCCTGCCCAGCTCTCTGCCAAGGCTACTCTGAGTTTTCCGATGTGTTGTACCTGTCAACTTCCCCTAAGCAACTCTGCGCTGATTCCTGAAGAAACCATCAATATCTAAGTCTTGTTTATTATTATTCTATTGCTTGAAAAATGCTCAGCATAGAATGACGTTGCTGAAAAGTTAAATGGAAAGGTGAGTTAACAGGCTCTTGGCCGTAAAAGGGCTTTTACTCTTGCCTGGGGGAAAGAGCATTCTAAGCAAGAATTTTAAATCCTTTTCTCTGAGTACCTCAGAGCAATGAAAGAAACAGGCAAAAACTGAGCTCTGTGGAAAGCACTGAGCAATTATCATAGAAAATTATTTCAGCTTAAGTAGGAAGAATAATTTATTTTATAAAATCATATGAGGAAGATTCTGCATGGTCAGTTTGTTTTCCTGTGGCACAGTTGAAGAGGTAAGCAAAATAATGAATTCCACACATTTCTGCTCATCGAATAGAGTTGACTGACCTGTGGACTCCCTGGGGCTGGGGACGAGTCACAGCTCCGTATAGATTGGCAAATAGGCTTAAATTATTTTTAATGATCCTGAAACCTAATGAAATGAAAGCATTCAATATTGCATGAACAATGGCCATCAATGCCCCCCCCACACACACCACTGCCATACAATGAGCATTTCCAATATTTGGAGAGGCCATCTAGATAGAGCACAGTGGTTAAGAACTTGACTCTCTGGAGTTGGCCTTCCCAGGGTGAATTACTGCTCTGCTCCTTTCAGGTGTATATCCTCATTTGAGCCAACAAGGTTCTCTGTGCCTTGTTTTCTCATCTGCAACATAGGACAGTGTGTGGGTTGCCATTGTGAGTGCTCCAGATGGACCCCACACAGGATACAGCTGTTTGTGGGTTCCAGCCCCCCTCATTCCTTGATGCTTGGCTATACCTTTGAGACTGTGAGATCTGGAGGAACTACATTCATCCGCTCCCCAGATGCAGCTCTCCTTGCAGTGGGATGCTTCTTGCTGGAAATTGTATACATTTCTGCTCATCTCCTCCGCCCTATTTGTGATGTCCCTGTCTGTTGATGGATAGGAGCCGTACCTGCCTCAAGAACCCTGTCCTAGACCAATACTTCACAAGGTACTACTAATCTTACGATGTCAGACTTGCCTGCTCCAGGGATCACAAAGAGACGTGGATAGCCATGGACCATGAAGAGACACTTTGGTTAGGGATAGCCATGGATGTCAGCAAGCTTAAGGAATGCACTACCTGGGTTTGGGGGAAGGGGTCAGGAGGCTTTATGCAGAACGTGCATATTTCTCGCAAACATTTCTCGCATCCGTCCCAGTACACTGAACTGGACATTATTTTCACTGGATGATAAAGAGATGGTGTAGGACACTACATAGACAAAAAATGACAGAGAAGTGACAATGACAGTGTACAGTATGCCACTAGTTTGAGAAGAGTAAGTCATAGTCTGTGGTATTCATTTAGGTTTGGAAGTAGCCCTCTGTCAAAGGCTATGGCTGCTTCCTACAATTCCTCTGTGCTTAAGAAGACAGAAAACAAACTGACCAAGCAGAATCTTCCTCATATGATTTTATAAAATAAATTATTCTTCCTATAGGCTGAGCCAGTTCTCCTGACAACCAGTCTGGCACCATGTGACTCAGCTCTGCACTCCGATTCCGAAGCTCCTTACATATGCTGTTAAGGCATGGGTAAGGACTTTGTATGACTCCTCCTTCTTTCTCTTCTCTCTGGACAGCATTGCAAGTAAGATTCCCAAACCACCTGTATCAAAATCGCATGTTTGTGGGAGGGGCATATACTCATTCCCATATAGATCCACTAACTCCAGTGTACTGGAATGGATGCGAGAAATGTTTGTTTTGAATTAGGATCGTGTCTGGGGATAGAAATACAACTGAAACCGTATTCCCCAGGCAATTGTGGTGTATATACCAATAGAAGACTCACTGGCATATTATAAGTGCTTTATAAAAATCTAACAAATGGAAGAGCGAATGCACGCTGTCTTAGTTAGGGTTTCCATTACTATGAAGAGGCACAATGACAAAGGCAACTCTTATAAAGGCAAATGTTTAATTGGGGCTGGCTTACCATTTCGGCAGTTCAGTCCATCATCATCATAACAGGAAGCATGGCAGCATGCAGGCAGACATGGTGCTGGAGAGAGAACTGAGAGTTCTGCATCTCAATCCAAAGGCAACCAGGAGAGACTCACATCCTCAGGCACCTAGGAGGAAGCTCTCTTCTGCAATGGGTAGAGCCTGCACATAGGAGGAGACCTCCAAAGCTCACCCTCACAGTGACACACTTCCTTCAACAAGTTCACACCTCCAAACAGTACCACTCCCCGTGGTCCAAACATTCAAACCACCACACATGCCTTTAGGAGGAATGTGACACAGACAGGATAGAAAGGAGAGGTCCTGAAGCAGAACACACAGCAGCTATGACCTTGGAAGAAGAGCAAACGCCCTGAGGCAGGAAGGTGCCTTGTGGGGTACTGGGACTATTCTGAGTCACTTGTTTTCTAGAAGAGTCTCCGAGTGGGATCCATGGCTCAGCCCTCTTCTCCCTGTATGACCCAACTTCCCTTCTCTATCCTTACCCATTACAAAGCAGCTTTTCTCTGATTGTTTCTACAGGGCAAAGCCAGTCACACATTCGTCTTTGTCATCCTAGTGAGCAAGTTATACATCTGAGGTTCGATGTAGTTAGCTGTGTTCTGATTTCTATCAACTCTAGGCGGTCATCTTATAGCCAAGCAGAACCCTTTCAAAGCCATGGATTCTCTCCACCTTACCTCTGTGCTGTGACCACTAGAGGCGGGGAAGACGGTTCAGGGCTGCCAGAGGTTTGCTCTCCTTCCCACAGCTCTGACATACTGGTTTGGGGCACAGGTTGGGCATGGAGCATCGTGAAAAGTCCAAGTGGTTCTGAGGCCATCAGGCTTGACTCTTCTACAGAGACCAACATCTGAGAACCCCTGGTGATGATCATCTTCTAGCCTGACAAATGTGTCCATGGGAGACTCAGACCTGAGTAGAATTAAAACGTGGCTCAACAAAATAACTGTGAAGTCCCTGTTAAATCACCTCCAGATGTGTCAGGAGACCATGAAAGCTGCTATCTTTTGACCCATTATGTCATCTCCAGGAATGTGAGGAAACAGAGAAAGCTACTCTCATTAGAGCAGCTGTTCATTCACATGGGTAACCTAAGACCATCTACATAACAGATATGTACACTGCAATTCATAACAGTAGCAAAATTACAGCTGTGAAGTAGCACCTAAAATCATTTTATGGTTGGGGGGGTCACCATTACATGAGGAACTGTATTAAAGGGTAACAAGATTGGAAAGGTTGAGAACCACAGCTCTAGAACATTTTTAAGAATAAAAACACAATGAGTTGGGTCCCTATATAGTTGAAGATGACCTTGATGACTGTCACCACCTATATTAGAGATAAAAGTCAGAGGCCATCTCATCAATTTGTGCTCTTTAGCCTACCTGGGTTCTGGGACACACATCGTTTTTACAAAAAGGAATCACCTTGTCTAATTATTTTGCTTTGTTTGTGTTTTCCTTTATGGGACAATGACATTCTTCCTTCCCAATATCCCAAAATGTCCATCTCTATTTACTTACTTCTATCAAAAAAGTCCCACAACACACCCCCCCTCAACAGTCCCACCAACTGGGGATAGTAATTCAAAAATATTGGTGTTGGAGCGGGCACTTCATATTCATAACATTCCTTTAAGAACTTGCAATCTAAGGGGAAGAAAAGGCACATTTTCCTATATGAAACAATTATATGACAGATTTTAGCCCAGCATAGCATACAGAGCATAAAACTTGCACCCATATTTTAATGTAGTCCTCTTGTAAAACATGCTGATACCCACAAGGTTGCAGTGTTAAAGGCTGCGAGGAGAGAGCGACAGAGAGAAAAGGAGAGAGAGACCAAATCCATGATTGTCCAATTAAAGTAAGCTCTACTTAATACTGGCCAGGAAGATGAACACTAACCAGGTTCACATTCAGAATTCCCAGAGAATGCTGCTGAATTAAGTCAGTCAGATGCTTATAAAGGTCCAACCCACAGGGCTACCTACCGGCTGCCTTTGTCCAATGGGGACAAACATATATCCTGATGTACTTCCTGCTGCATATCTTCCACCTACGTGTGACCACGCACATCCTGTGGAGTTGGGGGCAACCAACCTTGTTTACTGAAGTGAAAACACATGACCTTTTATCTTATAAGAACAGCAGCCTCCAGCATCCCAGGAAATTATCTGTACTTGGGCAAGTGGGGCCTACTGTTTAGCCCTAATGTTGCTTGGTAAAAATTAGTATATATTGTTGAAATGCACCTGAGCATATAGTAACAGTTAAAGAAATGTTCTTCCTTTTTGTCTATTGATCTAAGAAATTAAAGCATCTACTCTTGCTTCCTATCTCTGACTTGCCAACCACCCAATAATGACCCAGAGACATTGTTTATTAAAGCTCAGGCCTTCGAGTAGGCTATTTTCCAACTAGCTCCTATAACTTAATTAACCCATTTACTCTAATCTATGTCCTGCCACGTGGTCCCTGGACCTGGTTCTTCCTGGAGAGTCTCTCATACCTGACTCTTTCCTAGAGTTCCTATCTCTGCCCTGAAGTCCCACCTCTCCTCTCCTGCTTTGCTATAGGCTGGTCAGCTCTTTATTAAACCAATCAGAGGTGATGGAGAAGAAGTTTACAAACACTGAGACAGGTGTGATACTTCATAAAAATACCCAAGTCCAACCCCTACTCAAATCTTTGTCAGTACAGAGATATACAGTGCACCAGAGATTATCCCAACACTGTATTACAGGAACTTTTAATGTTTTCGTTTTGTTTTATGTATGTGTGTGGATGCACTAGTGTGGATGTTGGGTCCCTGAGCAGATGTGCCTGTGAAGATCAAGTGGCTGCCTCATTGTGAGTCCTTAGGTACTTTGCACCTTTCGATTGAGACAGGGTCTCCCATTGGCCTGGAATGTCACCAGGTGAGGTTAGCTGGCCCACAAGCTTCCAAGAATCTGCCTGTCTCACCTCCCATCTCACCACTGCTGGGATGACAGATATACCTATCATGTCCAGCTTTTCATGTGGGTTCTGAAGAATCCAAACTCAGGTATTCATGTTTGAAAGACAAGTTTTTTGTTGTTGTTGTTGTTTTGTTTTTTTGTTTTTGTTTTTGTTTTTTGTTTTTTTTTTTTTTTTTTTTTTTTTTTTTTTTTTTTTTTTTTTTGGTTTTTGGTTTTTCTTTTTAACCTAACCATCTCTGGGCCCATGTTTTTGTTTGTGGAGACAGGGTTTCACTATATAGCCCAGGCTAGTCTCCAACTCAGACTTTTTCCTGTCTCTACAAACATGTACCACCTAGACTTGCTGCAGCTTCATCATAGAGTTAAAACGGAGAATCAGACAGGCAAATGATTTGCCCAGAGTCACACAGCTAGTAAAGGGCAGAGCTCAAAAGAATGAACTGTATTTCTCCTCACACTTCTCAGAAAACTGAGACCCTTCACTCTTCCACGTGGCTCTCTAAAATGAATGCCCCAGAGCAGAGCCTTGAGGTCATTTAAATGACAAACGCAGCATCTCACCCCACACCCCCACATCCCTACACCTGGGTTTAAAGCCCCATTCATCTGTTTCCAGTGGTGGGAGCTGCTAATGGCTCTGCCTTTCCCAGTTGAAGCAGAGAAGGAAAACATTTGCAGTCTGAGGAGTCCCTCCCACTGTTTGTAGATCAAACACAAACAGAAACTGTGGGAGCCTGGGCCATCTCTCACTGAGAGAATCAATATCGATGAAACAGACAAAATCCCAAAATCTCAAAATAACAAAAACAAAGATATCCAAGTCATAAAATCTGCTAAAGTCACAAAGACAGCACAACTCCAATCTCAGCTGGTTCAAAGAAAGTGTCCATTAACAAGGGATTAACACAAGGGAAATACACAACCAGTCAATGGAAAATGAAAACATTTCACACAGCCTGGTCCGTTTGAGACTGCCCTAGGAGTGAGGATGGGGCTCTGTCTACAGAAAGGGGTCTCAGAAACCACCAGCCATGTTCAACTTAAAGGGACACACAGTGGGCCTGAAACTTTGGAAACTTCAGCTGAGCAGATGAGAGACAGTACTGACTAGAGGCCTCCTTTAATCCGGTCCTTGTGTTTTTAGAAAGTCCTTCCAGGAAAAGCCATGCAGGCTCACCACAGTAGCTTTTTAAGTGTGGAGTTTCCTCCAAGTCCTTGCATGCCAGAGCTTTGGGAGTGATGGAACATCAACAAATCCTGTGAAAATAAATAAAATATGTAAAATAGTATTTTTCATGCCCCATAAAATGACAGTGTAGGGGGCTGGAGAAAGGCTCACCAGGTAAGAATGTATTCTCCTTTTCCAGAATACTCAAATTTGGTTCCTAGCACCTACACTGGGTGGCTTGCAACAGTCCAGAATTCCAATACCAAGGAATAAAATAAAACACACTATACACACGTGTACATACTTACACACAGATACACATACATGTAATTAAAACTTAGTTTTAATAAAAGAAAGCATGATGATGCAATGATCAAATGATGCAATGATTCAAATACTATATTCTCTCAAATTTATGTTGACATGTATCTGTCAGTGCAACAGTATGAAGAAGTATAGTCGTTGGGAAGGGAGTGAACCATGAGGGCTTTGCTCTGGAAAGTTAGGTTCATTCTTCTGTAAAGACACTGGTGAGATGGCTCAGCCTGCCAAACTGAGTTTGATCCCTGGATCCCATGTGATAGAAGCAGAGAACCAGATCCTGTAAAGTTGACATCTGACCTCTGCACATGTGCCATGGCATGTACAGATCCCTCTCCCAATAAACAGATAGATAGATAGATAGATAGATAGATAGATACATACATAGATAAACAGATGGTAGATAGACAGATAGGTAGATGATAGACAGATGGTAGGTAGACAGATAGGTAGATGATAGACAGATGGTAGGTAGACAGATGGTAGGTAGGTAGATAGATAGATAGGTAGATAGATATATAGATAGGTAGATAAATAGATAGATATGGATAGATGGTAGATAGGCAGATAATAATACATAGTTGATAGATAATAGATAGGTAGATGATAGATATAGATATATAGACAGATAATAGATAGATGATAGACAGATAGGTAGATGATAGATTGATGGTAGATAAATATAGATAGGTGATAGTTAGGCAGGAGATAGATAGATAGATAGATAGATAGGTAGATAGGTAGATAGATAGATAGGTAGATAGGTAGGTAGATAGGTAGATAGGTAGATAGGTAGATAGGTAGGTAGATAGATAGATAGGTAGATAGGTAGGTAGATAGGTAGGTAGATAGATAGGTAGGTAGATAGATAGATAGGTAGATAGATAGGTAGATAGGTAGAGATGTGAAAAGCACATAAGTAAGCAAAACACTCCAGAAAGCTGCCTCCACTTCTCATGCTTCTGCAATGTGTGGACAGAGGAACAGTCACCATCTTAGAGATGGAGTATGAGCCCTTAACATTCCCTAAATCCCAGGCACTAGAACAATGAGAAGTACATTTATTTTTTCTTTTCTTTCTTTTCTTTAATCTGAGAAATGGTTTCTCTGTGTAGCTTTGGTGTTCTGGAACTTACTCTGTAAACCGGGCTGACTTCAAACTCAGAGATCTGCTTGCCTCTGCCTCCCAAGTGATGGGATTAAAGACATGCACCACCACTGCCAGGTGAGAAATACATTTCTATGACTTATATGTTATCTGGCCTAAGCTATCTTAGAATAGCCTCAGGAACAGATGGAGGGAGTGGGCATTTTCCATCTTAAAAGTATCTGTTTAGACAAGATCATAAGCAAATACCAAAATGAATAGAGCAACCCTGTGGGCAGAAAGTACTATAATAATTATATATATTTTTATAGTCCCTGTGTTTTTCTTAGTTGCCAAGTAACCTTTAGAATTTAATTCCATATATGCTTTATCTACAGTAAAATTCAAATGTGCCTGTAAGGGTTAACATTTATAAAAAGTGAAAATTCTGTTTTTTCCAAATTTGTCCTACACAAAGTTGTAACGATATGCATTTGACGAGTATATATGTAATTGGATACAAGGAGTGCACATGAAACTGTGTGTTGCACAAAATCATTGTGGTTCTGAATCTTAAAACTGGTCCCATGAGTGTGTAACCTGGGGGCCTGAACTGTGCCTGGCATCTGGAGTCTCTCTCTCAAATGCCTATTCCAAAGAACGGAAAAGAACAGAATTAACTCCTCACTTGTACTGAATCAAACAAAACAAAACAAAACAAAACAAACAAACAAACAAACAAACAAAACGTTTCTACCCTTGGAAGAGAAAACAGTCGGTGATGGCTCATAGCTTTAGGACCATGCTTTGTATGTGGAGACATCTTCAAATATCTCATATGTTTTGGGGCAGAACATTGAAAACTGAGATTATCTTCAAAAGTATGACCATCAGCAACAATTTCCCACAACATGGGTTGTGTCACGATCCTGGGAGGAAGTCCTGTTCTAGTGGCTTCCCTGGCTATGGAGGGTGTATTTCCCTTAGCTCTGGCTTCAGAACTGCTTGCCCCCACAGCCTCCACAGGCTTGCATACTTGCAGTCTACCTACTTTCTGACTACCAAAATCTTCCTGAGTTCATGAACTGCTAGCATCTCACGTTTCCTAAGGAAAGCACGTGATTTTGGTGCAGATCCAAAAGCCCAAGTTTGCACTACAGGCAGAGGATTTGACACAGATGGGGCTGGGCTGGGGTGGGAGCCATAAAACAACTGTCAAAGCTAATGGAGAGAAAGAGCCAAGAATAATCTGGAGATTGTTTGCTATATTTAGCTTAGAAGTTTTTTCTTGCAAGGTCTTCAGGCCTTTTAAGATCGCCACTTAGCAAGCGGTCATAAGGCTCAGGGTCTCTGCCCAGAGACCATTCGTGTAATGGCCCGAACCCACTGGCCTGCTGAGGGTTGTGAAGTATTTGCTCTTCCAAAAGGCTATCTGAGCTTCTCCATCAGGTGCGATTTCAACACAGTGCCTAGAGTGAACAAATCTCCCTTGGCAACCACGTGGCATCACGGGACACGTGTATGTAAGGTACTTAGTAGTTACTGGGCACTTACTGCCTGAGCAAGGTTTTGGGGTCAGAACCCCGACAATCCAGTCCCACGGCGGGAAGCCTGCTCCAGCTACTGTGCTCAGAAGAAACTGATTCGTGCCTTGTCCTGCAATCAGGAAGTCACGAGACACGACCCAGCCAATGAGATGCTGGGTTGGATTCTGGGAAATTTGGGGTTAAGGCTGGCAATTTGAGTTGTCCTTCTCTTCTTTCTTTTGCGCTGTGGCAGCCTACAGGAAGGATGAATCCAAAGACAAAAGCCACCTCATCACAAAAGCAGAATAGAAAAAAATTCAAGGAGTTTGGTTTCCTGAGGTCTTTGATCCAATACAGCAAGTTTAGATCGCCTCTTCCAGGCCTTGTAGATTGAGCCAAATAAGCCCAACTTGTCATCAGTGAGTGGTCCAGCGCTGTAGTTTTAACTGCCAAATTCACTTCTGAATGAGAAGCCAGTGATGTGTGCGAGTTTCATATTCCTAGTCTACAAAATGGGTGTCTAATATCTACCGACTCCTGGGATTTGCCGTAAAGACCAGTTGGTGCAGACTTAAGGCTTGGTCCAACATCTGCCACTTGGTAACAGCTGGAATGATTGTTGTCAAGCATCTTCTAGTATCTTTTTTTCTGTGGGAGATCTTGAAGGAACAAAGCTTCTCTCCAGGACAGCACAGGACAGCGCTGCCTTCTGTAAATTTCCACTTTATAAAGACCCTCACCTGTGCCCATGTATCTTCCTGCAGGAAATTCCCTGCTTCCACTAAACTGTGCTGGTTGTTTCTAAAACTCGGGGCAAGCCGTTGCTCTGTTTTTGTGAAACCAAATCTCTTGCCTACGTTTATTTCATTCTGAGCATCAGCCATACCAGCTTCTAACAGAGTACAGTCAATAAACTCAGAGAAACAGTCTGGGTAGTCAAGCTTTATCCCCAGAACAGAGGTCCCCACCATCTACATTCTTATTCTTTGTTATTCATGTCTGAATACACAGAAGAATCATAATCACTAACTCCACTCTGCTATAGTACACCAGGGGTCACTCCTCCCATCTAACCATATTGGATAAGAGTGTTGCCCCCAAGCCTGACAGCTTGTGTTCAGTCTTGAGGCCTACATGGTGAAAGAACTTGTTTTCTGAACTCTACACGAGTTGTGTGTGTGTGTGTGTGTGTGTGTGTGTGTGTGCATGTGCACGCATGCAGGCAATAAATAAATAATTTAAAAAGAACCCATCTGTCTGCCAGGTCTGTGTAGTGATAATTACAACAAATGGCTACAATGTACCTCTCTGTCCAAAGAGATACTTTTGTCTTTGCACTCATTTCAAAATTGAAATGAAGAGTTGATTTCAGTGAAATCTTTCTGAGTATTTTACAATTCTCAATTTTCTAGAGGAAGGCCTATGTCAGGATTGCCTAACAAAACATAAGGCACACCACAAATGTGAATCTTACACATTGCCTTACCTTTTGTCTCAGAGCATGCCTCCGAGTCCACTGTCAATCTCTTCTACGTAATGCCCTGCGTGCCGTCTATCTTCCGTCCTCCCCAGGTGCTCAGTATGGGATTCCTTTCTCACTGTAAGGTTTTGAAAAGATAAACAAGGCCCCAGTGTGGCCTATGCTTGATGTAGAGTTTCAAAATCAAAATTTCCAAAAGATCTGAAAGAATTTGGACTCATCTCTGACTGTTCCTATGTGTACACTAAGAGTTTGGCAGTAGCTCTGTCAGTAATACATTTTCTTCTTTTGTTGGTGTTTTTGGTCTTTTGTGATGTTTATTTTTTTCAGCTCAGCTTTGTAGCTGATCTTCCACTCACCCTGTGTTCTTGTTCATTTTGGGATATTTTTGAAGTTGGTGACCACTGAAAGGGCCAGAGATGACTTTGCCAAGTCCTTGTAAAGCACTCCAAAGACTACTGGAGAACTCTGCCTTTGTCTCAGGAGAGGTGGCCAGCCATGGTCCCTTGAGATATGAGCAACTCCGACAAGACAAAGACTTGTTTCAGTCATCTAAGACACAGCCTCACAAATCCAGTAACAGAGTTAAAGAGGAGCCTGCTCCTGAGAAAACACGTTACATGGTTCTCTTCAGAGTTTATCTTAATAAATAATAAATACTGGGTTTACGATGGCGAAGTTAGGTTCTTAACTAGCTAGAAGAGTGATTACTTAATTAAAAACACTATAGCAAAACTCTGCTTCCAGGGTACTACTCTGTGCATGTGCTGCAGATATGCGGCCCTCCTTATGGGGAGTTCTTATGAAACAGTAGAGTACATGAGGAAGTCCCCATCCCCACCAAGTTCATCCACTAGCCATCTAGTCACTCTGCTAAGTCATATGCACCAGCAGCCAGAGAAGCCTGTACTACAAGGAACAGTTTACAAAGCACAGTGAAATACAAATGGTACTTTATGTAGTTCTGAGGCTCAGCTGTGTGGGACGGTAGGGGAAGATCCCATGGTTTGCTAATAACCTGCTTCGAGAGTGAGACCTACAGTAAATAGCTATAATGAGCCCCTTCATTTGTTCACACAGAATGCACAAGCACTGGCTATAGCATGAAACATTAGCTTTACCAGGTAGGTTGGTGTACACCTTTAATCCCAGTGCTCCAGTGGCAGACAGAGTCTCTGTGAGTTTGAAGCCAGCCTGATATCCATAGTGAGCTCCAGACCAGTCAAGGCTACACAATGAGACCTTGTCTCAAAAATGACAAAATGTATCTTTACAGTTCCTATGAAATCACTTTAGCTATAAGCCATTAAATACAAACACTGGACAGGTATCTTGCTAGTTGTTGCGTGTGTATATTTTGTCCATGTTTTTCCTTGAGTTAAGGTTATAAGCAGGTCATCTCCATGTCACAGAGAAGAAAGCAATGAGGTTAAAATAATTAGGTCAAGGCCATCTTGTTACTTGCTCTCCTTCCATCTGGAGATCGACACAAGCCACATGGCCAGCTGTGTGTTGATTGTCTCACATCATGGTACCTCACAGGATGAAAAAAAAAATCACATAGAAGACATCACTGGTTTCTGTTAACCTTCCTATGTCTAGCTCTAGTTGTGCCTAGCACTCATAGTAGGTGCTCAGTAAATGTTTATAATGTCTAACAGTGAAGAAAGGCCAGAGGAAGGTAGGGAAAAAGTATTAATGTATCGTAAACTGAGCAAAAAAGGGAAGCAGAAAGGGGTACGTGGGTAGCGTTCTTAATTCACAGTGTTGCCACGTGCCATTCTGCACTGTTCTCGATGGCTACATTTAATGATACCCGTGTGTGATTTATGTGGTCAGGAATAAAGTCCGCAGCAGCAACCGTCATTTCGTGAGCCTGCCTGGGCTCTTCATACCTGCTGATTTCCATTAAATGCTGCTTAGAAAAATAATTGTATGAAGGGACCCTGTTGGCATTAAACATCAATCATGGGTCTGGCTGATAAAATACATCGTTCAAGGTGTGCAGAGAGACAAGCAGCCTTTCCTTTCTTCTTCATCTTTTTTTCTTTCCTTCTGAGATACTTTAACCGAAGACAGGAGAAGCTGATGGTCCCCACCAAAATTGGCCACCCGTGTGCAACTGCCCTGCGGGCGGTGCCTAGCCATCCATGTCACAGAGACATCAGTCACGGATTCTGACTGCAAGGGGTGCCCCAGTTTAATCTCATTTTTGAATGAATTAATATTATTAGTTTTGACGAATTAATGGTATTAAACGTTTGAGGTTAGTATGAATTATGCCCACATCCAACTATTACTAAACATGCCTCATTTGTGGGCAAGAAAGCCTGCTGAATCAGTCCCGGGAAAGCCACTGGATCTTGGACTTTCTGAAGTGTTTCTTAGATGACTTTTAAAGTTGGGCTGATGGACCTATGGACAAGTAATTCTTTATATGTAAATTTGGAGTAAAATTTATTTCCACACTGAAAGTGACTATAATTCAGTGGTCAGACAGAGGAAACCCTAACTTTACAGTGATTTTAAACTGTGATCACATTGTAATCTTTTTTTCTCCTTCTCAATACCTGTTTGAGATGGAGAGAGAGAGAGAGAGAGAGAGAGAGAGAGAGAGAGAGAGAGAATCCTATACTTATATGTATGTTTTCAATAGTAAGCTCTCTTTGTCTAACTTAAGTCTAAATGAAGTGCCTATTATTAGAATCATATGGCAAAATTTATGTCTGCAGTTCAAGTTTTTGAGGACATGATGATCAAATGTGAACTGGTACAAGGATTCTGTTTTCTGAATGATACTTTGTTTATTTAAGGCTGTGAGCATATATAACAAACCTATCTCATATAGTTAGTAGCTTTGTGCTTAATACTGGGGTGAGGGGTCAAAACTTCAGCCTTCTCCTCATATTTAATTGATCAAAATTTGGTCATTGATCATAGTAAAGGATAATTGAATTATCTTACAAACCTGGAAAGAAGTCTAAAGACCTTTCTTAACACTAGGGCATCTCAGACTTACTTATAAGCAGGTAATAAAGGCACAGCAACCATTGTGTGTGACAGTGTCTAAGTTCAAAGTCCATTTCTATTGCTACAACAAAGTACCTGAGGTTGGGTACTTTATAAAGTCAAGAGGTTCACTTAGCTCACAGGTTTGGAAGTTGATCATCTAAATAGCATGGCCCTGTTCCTGGTAAGAACCTCATGGAGGATGGCTTCACAGAAGGAACAGAGAAGGGAAAATCATGGTGATATGGGATGCCAGACTAGTGAGGAAAGATCAGGCTTTCTTCTTGGAGGGCTTCACAGGAGACCATGAGAATCTCCCAAGGCTTTAGTGATCTAATGACTTCCAAGCAGACCCCACTTCTTAAAGGATCTAACCTCTCACATCTTTGTACTGAGGACCAAGATTTCACCAGATACACTCTAAACAGACACACTCAAACTACATACGAACCAGAGTCATATCCAGGATAATTTCATTTCAGCACATAATCAGCATTTAGAAAGTGCTGTGGTATTTGACTTTATTGTTATTATTATGTTTTGTGTGTGTGTGTGTGTTTGTGTGTGTGTGCGTGCTTACAGAACATCTCAGTCTGAATGGCCATTACTAACCAGCTCTCCAGCTGCTTCTCACGGTCATGTCTCAGCCTCGATGATTTATTTCATACCACATTATTTCAAGATATTTGCCTCCTTCTGCTTACAAAATCTCTGCTCAGTCTGTCTTTCTGTCAGACAAGGGGTCATATTTTGTATCTGTGGGGAAAGGAAGAAAGTATTTCTTACCTTTGAGCCACCTGGGAAGGGCAGAGGTCAGAACCACCATGGGTGGCTGCATTGTGTCGTCCTTCTACACACCACCTTCATGGCTGTTGTGAGCTCCCTGCATGCAGGGAATGGCTAAGGAGACAGCCCAGCTTCCACTTAGAGGGGATTTTGACTGTGTATTCATGATAACTAGGGTTTTTATAACACAGAGGTTTGGATTGGAAGAGACTTTAGGAGGTATGATGCTTGATTGTATGTATCAACTTCTCTGGGTCACAGGATCCCCAGATACTTGGTCAAACATTATTCTGAGTGTTCCTGGGAGAGGGGTTTTAGATAGGATTACCATTTAAATAAGTAGAGTGAGCAAAAAGCAGATTCCCCTCCAGAATGCAGCCAGCACTCATCTAAAAGCCTGAATAGAACAGAAGGGCTTACCGTCCTGCAAGAGAGAGAATCCATCTTTCCTTCCTTCCTGGGACGGTTACTTTAGACTGTCAACCTGGCACAATGTAAGATCATCTGGGAAGAAGTCTTGAAAAGGGACTGTGTAGATGAAATTGGCCTATGGGTGTATCAGGGAGAGATTCTCTTGGCTAACTGATGTAAGAAAACCTGACCACTATAGGAGGCATCATTCTCTAAGCTTGCGGATCCCAGATGGGGTAAGTGTAGCAAGGAGCTGGGCACTAATAAGCATGCATCCATTTGTTCTCTTGCTGCTTTTGACTGTGTCTGTGACCAACGGCTTCAAGTTCCGGTTGCCCTGACTTGCTAGCTGTGATAGGTGATAATCTGGAATTATGAGCTAAAATTAACACTTTTCCCCCTTACACTGTTTGTGTCAAAGTATTTTCTAACAGTAACAGGTTGCAGTGAAAATAATAATAAACCAATACCTTGCCTAAATGCCTTTGACACAGTTTTTCCTGCCTTCAGATTTGAGCAGAAACATTAGATATTCCTCAATTTAGAGCCCACTGGCCTTTAGCTGCAGACACAGCGTCAGCTTTCAGGGTCTCAACTTTGCCGGTGCACCTGCAGACACGGGCCTTGCTAGCCTCAGTAAATGCATGACCTAATCCCAATCTATACACACATGACAGGTAGATGATAGATAGATAGATAGATAGATAGATAGATAGATAGATAGATAGATAGATAGATGATAGATAAGTAGATGATAGCTAGATAGATAGGTGATTGATCAATTGATAGATAGTTGATAAGTAGATAGATGATAGATAGTAGATGATAAATAGGCTGATAGATAGATAGATAGATAGATAGATAGATAGATAGATAGATAGATAGATAATACATAGATGACAGAGTGTCTTAATTAGGTTCTTATTGCTGTGAACAGACACCATGACCGTGGTAACTCTTATAAAGGACAACGTTTAATTGGGGCTAGCTTACAGTTTCAGAGGTTCAGTCCATTATCATCATGTATGGAGGCATGGCAGCGTCCACACAGACATGGTGCTGGAGAAACAGCTGAGAGTTCTACATAGTGATCTTCCGGCAGTGGAAGGGGACTCTTCTGAGCTGGGCAAAGCTCAAGCAGTAAGAGCCCTCAAAGCCCACTACATAACACACTTCCTCCAACAAGACTACACCTAACAATGCCACTTCCCATGAACCACCACAGATAGGTAGATGATACATAGATAGATAATAGACAGACAGACATCCAGATAGGCAGCTGAGGCAGTTATGGATGTACCTGGGGTTATTACTCAATAGCAAACTTACAAGTCAGTATCAGTTACTTTTCCCGTTACAGAGACTAAATACCTGGCAAGAAACAACTTGGGGCAGAAGAAGCTACTTCCAACTACATTCTAAGGAGATGTGCTGTGTCTGTCATAGGTAAGTCTGGGGCAGGAGCTTGAGGCAGGTGGTGATACTGTGTCTGCAGTCCTGAAGGAGAGAAGGATGGATGTTCAGCTCTTGTATGCAGTCCAGGACCGCAGCCCACACATTAAGGTGTGGCTTCCTACCTCAGTTAGCCTAACTGAGAAACTCCCTCATACACATGTCCATTTGTCTCCTAAGTGACTTTCAATACCATCAAGGGGACAAGATGAACCAGCACAGAGACCTTTCATCCAAATGTCATAGTGTCTCTAGCATGAGTGAGACACTGGTTATAGGAAAGTCTGCCCTCCTATTCCCATGGATACCCAAGCCTTAAAGCCAAGTCCTTTCCATATGATGGTATAGAATTTGCATGTAATCTATGTAATCATTCCAGATATTTTAATACTCAATAGAATTTCAATGTTATATAAATGATTTTTACGCAATATAGTTTAGGAAATAACAAGAAAAGCATCTGTGAATGTTTCAGTAAAGATACAGTTTTTTTTTTTTTAAATATGTTTGATCTACTTGTTTGACTCTATGGAATCCTTGAATATGGAAAAGCCACTTATATCCCTGGAAGTGACATGAATATGGAAGAAAGAGTGATCTGATTAAAGAGCCACTAATGTCATAGTTTGCTTCAGCAACTGTCCAGCAAAAAGTGCTTGTTGCAACAAATCTGAGACAGTAATTTCAGGTTCAGCTCCAGCACCAGCAAGACCTGTGATCTACACTGCTTATTCCCAGAAGGTACTTGATGCTATTTAGACACTTCAGCTTTCTTACCAGTGTAATGAGGATGCTGTGGGCAGGACTACATTCCCAGCAATAGTCCTCACAGCAGCTGCATCAGAACGGCAGCCTGACCCTTTGCATCTTCCACATTTTCATGAGCTATATTAGTAAAGGCTAATATTTCAGGGTTAGGAATATAGCTCAGTGGCAGAGCTTTTGCTTAGTATGTGCAAAGCCCTAGCCTTGCTCCCTGCCTGTAAAACAACAACGACAACAAAGAAAGTTGCATCTGAATAATATTCAGAAAAGGCAAAGGATCTGATTCCTCTTGTTGCCTCTCAAACTCTCAGCACAGGACCTGGGAGTAATGCTCTACATGGAGGGCAATGGAAGGCTCTGCTGGTGTGAATGCTTCTCTCCATGTAGGATACTAATGCATGTTCTCAGCTACCTCTGAACCTCTGGAAGGCTGACAGCACCTCTGTATTTTGTTTCATTTAGACCACTCTATGGAGGTCCTTTGGGCTTTACTCAGACCTATCCCCGAGTTCCATCTGACATAGCCTGACCTTCATAGTATAATTCACCTCTGAATGTACCTTGTGAAGGTTCTGGGATCCAGCCTGGTCCTTCATACCCTTGACCTGGGCCCAGGAATGAAGGAGCTTAGCCACCTCTGGGATTGAGCATTTCTCCATAATGCTGTCACAATTCCAGAATCCTTAAAGTGCTCATCCATCTTTTTCTGCTTGGGAGAAAAGACGTCCTTTTCAGGTAGCTACTCAAAACAAAACAAAACAAATTCCACAGTAAACACAGACAGGCAGCTGATCTCTCTCCCTCTGCCCCTAACCCCCTCCCTCTTCCCTTACACCTCTCCTCCTCCTCCCTCCCTCCCTCTCCCCCTTCCCTTCTACTCCTCTCTCCCGGCTCTCTAGTGTGTGTGTGTGTGTGTGTGTGTGTGTGTGTGTGTGTGGGTGTGTGTGTGTGTGCGCGCACACGTGCGCACGTTCCAAAGCTTCTTTTCCAATACTGTAATACTTTATGTTTTAAAAACTTTGCTTTTAATTTTATTTATGGGGATGTCTGAGAGTCTGTGCATGAGTGCTTGCAGAGGCTAGAAGAGGGTGTCGGGTTGTGAGCCGCCTGTTGTGAGTGATAGGAACTGTATTCTCGTCCTCTGGCAGAACAGCAAACACTCTTAACTGCTAAGCCATCTCTCTAGCCCTGCCCAGATGCAATCCTTAGACATCTTTTCCTGTCCTTTCGCAAAGATCCTGAATGTTCTTTTTGTACCAGTATATTTTGTACCACTCCTACCAACTGCCAAGTACACTCTAATCTCCCACAGTAATTAGCCCTAACCAATATTTAAGTGCTTAATTTTTTTCAAGTTCTGTTTGTTTTGCCCATGACACTAATTTATGGTTAGGTTATAGTGACGGCAACCACCATCATTTAAATTTCTAAGAAGTGCGTAAGCTTCTAGGGACCTTATTTTGGGGAGAAGGGGGAAGCCTTAAGGTGATGTTTATTTTATTATTATTATTATCACTTTAAACCGATCCCAGGATTCTTCTTTCCATGCTTAACTTCATTCTAGGGTCTTTAGGAATAATCAGCAGTGAGCCTGTGTGCGTAAAATGGCCCTGAGCTATTCTTTAAGTTAATTATCACTTCTTTTGGTGCTGTGAATGGCTGTTCAGTGACACTGTCAGCAAGTGGAAGGAACTAAATTACTTTAATTATGGAGTAATTGCACAGAGTGATGGTAATTAAATCTTGATCAGTTTAAGTGAGTGAATTAATTGCTCTAACTTGGAATGCACACCACCACAAGAGGAGTTGTTTTGTTGTTTAATTAACACCATCCACTGAAGTCTTATCATATTGGAAATGTAGACAATTAATGAGCCCGATATTACTCTCACCTTCACAGGAACTAGGGCCGGACACCCTGGCAATGGCAGTGTGCGCAGTATGCCTGTCACTTGTGTAGACAAGCTGGTTGCAATCTCTACTTTGCCTCCTGGAGAAATGTTCGGGTAGAAATATTTCCATATATTAGCTTCTGGCCCCATTTCATTTCAATATCCTCTGACCTATGCAACAATATGCATTTCCAAATTGTTTAATGTTTTAAATCCTACAGCCTCAGTCTCACTGTGACTCTGAGCATCATTGACTCCCTTCGCATCTATAGCCTCAGTCTCACTGTGACTCTGAGCATCATTGACTCCCTTTGCATCTACAGCCTCAGTCTCACTGTGACTCTGAGCATCATTGACTCCCTTTGCTTTTGGAAAGGTTTGGTGCTTTCACAGACATACTTAGGGACTTCATAAAATGTATTCACTTCTCAGTCATCATTTATTGAAGTAGCTTTTCTGTCTCTTTCTATTGCCCATTTTTAGTGTTGCGGATTATTATTTTTTTTTTAAGCACATAGAATCCTTCTTGGACCTGAATCACCAATGTTTGTCCTTTACTATGAAAACTTTTGAAAATTGCCAGTGCCCAAGCCCTGTGCAAAATCTGGTACATGGGGGTTGAGACACAAGCACAGATATGTTTTTAAATTTCTTAGATGATTCTAGTATACACCACAGGTTAAGATCAACTTATCTATCTAGAAAGGTCCAATTAAAAGAAAAGTTGAGGTAGAACTACTCCTAGTTTTCTGAGAAGATGCCAAAATGATTTCCAAAGTGGTTGTACAAGTTTGCACTCCCACCAGCAATGGAGGAGTGTTCCCCTTACTCCACATCCTCACCAGCATGCGCGATCTCTTGAACTTTTGATCTTAGCCATTCTGATGGATATAAGGTGGTAATCTCAGGGCAGTTGTGATTTGTGTTTTCCTGATGACTAAGGACTTCGAACAATTCTTTAAGTGCTTCTCAGAAACCATCTGAGACTCCTCTGTTGAGAATTGGTTTGTTCTATACCCAATTTTTAATTGGGTTATTGGGGTTGTTGGTGTCTACCTTCTTGAGTTCTTTGTAAATTTTGGATATTAGCCCTCTGTCAGGTGTAAGGTTGGTGAAGTTCCTCTTCCAATCTGTGGGCTGCTGATTTGTCCTGTTGACAGTGTCCTTTGCCTAGTAGAGATGGCTAGATGGCCATGAAAATGAATGTAAATCTGCAATTGATCAAGGTGAGGAGGTGGTGGTGGTGGTGGGTATCTCTAGGATAAGACAGAGACCTAGGATTAAGGGAGGCACCCAAGAGTCAATGGGGGTGGCCTCAGCTGTGAGTCACCACATTGGGGATATGGAACCTGAAGAGGTCACCTCTTGTAGCCAGACAGGAACCCCAGTGGAACAATAGGAGACACCAACCCACCCACAAAACTTTCAACCCAAAATTTATCCTGTCTACAAGAAATACAGGCAAGGGGGATGAAGCAGAGGCTGAGAGAATGCCAACCAATAACCAGCCCAACTTGAGACCCATTCCATGGGCAAGCACCAATCCCTGACACTATTAATGATGATACTCTGCCATGCTTGCAGACAGGAGCATGTTGTCCTCTGAGAGGCTCCACCCAGCAGATGACCCAAACAGATACAGGCACCCACAGCCAAACAGTGGATGGAGCTTGGGGACTCTTACGGAAGAATAGGAGAAAGTATTATGCACAGGCTCCAGCTGGAGCTAATACAAGGCACAGGACATTGCACTAAGACTACATGTATACTCTCTGAAGTCTTTACATGACTTGATGTGAGAGTTAGGGTTGGAATAATATTGGGGATGGGGGCAGGACTGTTTGTGAAAGCCAGTGATACTCGCATGCTAAAGGGTATGTTTGGGATACTGCACATAGTCTTGCTGTGTATGACCAGAGCATGCATTGTGAAAGATAGAAATACATTGAAAAGGATAGGTCAATACCATTGATAACTACTCCTAAGCTGGGTAGATAAATGCATTCAGCCTATTGCTGGATGAGCCAGTGAAAAGCAGGTGTTCAGAGCAGTTCAGTGGCAGGGAGCTGGGGGGCAGGAGCAGGAGTGTTGTTGGGTGGTCCTGGGGAGGTTTAAAGGAGTAGTTTAGAGAAGTCCCTTCTGGATAAGAACGATCAAGAACAAGGATGATTTTATAGTTGGATATTCAGTAATTGTAATCGAGAAGCTAAGGGGATGAAGGCCGGGCTAGTGTACAGTTTCGAGTTTTGTTGTTTTGGTTTTTTGTTGTTTATTTTGTTTTGTTGGAGAAGGGAGCTGGCCTAGTCATTTCTGTCTGCAGAGCCTCTTTGGGTTTTGCTCTTTCATAATCTGACCGAGGAGAGACGTTTCCTGTTCCTATTCTGTGCGCATGGTTCATACTCAGGAAGCAGTAACACAAGCTAGCTGCCCGCCACACTCTGCTTTCTCAGCAGACAAGGCTCTTGATCCCTTACATCCTGTTAGGACTTAAATATTGAAGACTCTTAGGGAATGAAATAACATAATAACGTTTCTATTGAAAGAGTCCTTAGGAGCCTGTGTGGAGGATGGTCTTGATTATGGCAAGGATGAGTATAAATGACTCAACAGAAACAGAGGAATGCTCCTAGGCAATGAGACTAGAGGGCAAGGAATAAAAAGATGGGAAGGATCATGGGGGATGGGGGAGGCAGAGTGGAAGGGAGAGCATGAGGGAGAGAGCAGGAGGAATAGGGTGGGAGGGAGACGAAGAAACAAAATGATGGAGCACGTAGTCGGTCTCCAACTCTAACTTTGAGAAACAATTTGACATTAAAGACTTCGTTTTTCCCTCCTCAAAAGGAGAACTCTACTGTTTGAAGTTCCTGTCTGGGGCCTCTGAAGGGCGAAGCCCTTCCCAGCTTTGGGAACAGCCTGCGGCAGCCTCTCCTCACTTCAGATGGGAAGAGCTCGCAGGGCTCAGGAGGTGATGATTCAGAGCGGTTACACTGGGACAGACTCTGCTGGCTTTTGA
>NW_022196915.1:35129935-35149543 GCF_008632895.1 Mastomys coucha
CCTGAGCTCAGTTCTCTGAGGCTAACTATCCCAGTCTCTCTAAGGAAGTGTAAGTGGGCAATTTTGCTGAACCGTGAGACTACCAGAGAGCAGCAAAGCCCTGGAGATGAGGAGGGAGATAAGAAACTTCCATTGGTGTCGGGTAGGAAGCCACAATAACTGAACACAAAAGACATCTGACCGTAGTACTTTTTAAAAAACTGAAGTGAAGATTATGTTCCTCTCTGGACTTTCGTGTGTGCGCGGCTGCGTGTCTGTGTGTGCCGACACCACAGGAGGACATCAAGGGTCTTCCATCACTTGGAGGACATCACTTGGATAGATCTCTCACCCCATCTTGAGACCTTGAAGTTTTCAGTGAAGCGGAAAGAAGCCAGCAAGCTTCAGAGATTGTCCTGCCTCCCCTACTTGGCTTCCCAACGGGCCGGGTTACATGCGTGGCTTTTTATATGGAATATCTGAACTCGGGCTTAGCAAGTGCTTTTACCCTCTAAGCATCTCTCCAGACTCCTGAACTTTTTTTAGATTTTTAATCCATGAAATGGTGATTCACTGGTATGAAAAACAGATGCATAACAAAAACTCGTGTGGTAGAGGGAAGGGGAACAGGGGCAGAAGATCACATGGGATTGCAGCTACTAATGATTATAAGGTTGACACTGTAATCCTCTGGGGTGGGGAGAAGGCATGAAAAGATCTAAGTCTCTGTTCTTTTAGTCTCTTTTGGGGCTCGGGGTTGCCTCAAATAGCTTAGTTTTAATCTGTGGCAGCACAGTTACATAAGTGGCTTGGAGCAGAGTGCTTCTTAACGTTTGCTTCTGTTCCATTTCCCGAAGACGCTCTGAGGAGAGCACTCACTGGTCTGATGCATTTCATAAGAATTCAGGCGACTTGTTTGCCTAGTACGACTATACGGCTCCTCTGCAGATTACTGAAACACTCGGAAAATGAGGATTCTATTAGTTCATGACCTTGTGTTTTAGTGCGGTGGGAGGAGTGGCTTTGAAACCCATAAAATGTGTTAATGTAGGGATAGAAATCTTTATCCCCCCACGTATACTCAGTCCAATCAACAGGAAGGATTAGGGCCTAAATAATCTGACATTAGTATTAAAACAAACATTTACAAACATGTGTGCCCATTACTGGCTATTATGTATGGAGCTTTAGTTCTTTATCCTCCAACCTTTTACTAGAAGGCGGCACTATATGTGACACTAGGTAGGGAATGCTAATTAAGACTTAGGTCACCTTTTCATTTAGTAGCAGAGGGAAAGCCACAATAGCCATTCGAGAAAGGATAAGTGAACGGTATGTCACACGCGAGGGGGCCTGAGGCTAGCTCTGCTTCACACACTTTGCTGGTGACATGCTGAGGTGCTGCAGGGCATCTGCAGTGAGCATGCCAGGTGTCTGCATGCTGAATTCACAACTGAGCAATGCTGTATAGTTCAGTTCCCAGCCCGTTGAAAGTGGCCTGGGAGCAGCTGGGATTATCCTTGGGTACCAGTTGTTTCTCTTGCTGCTGTGATCAGATGCTGGCAGAAGTGACTTTAAGGGTTTGTGTTGTGTGCTGTTTGAAAGGCGCAGTCCATCGTGGTGGGGAAGTTATAGTGGCTTGAGTATGGGGCAGCTGATATCTGCAGTCAGGAGGCAGAGAGCTATGAATGGCAGGCAGATTTGCCTGCCTTAGTCAGTTGATGGCTCCTGCCTGTTCCCCTCACTTCTGAGAAGGTCTTCCAGCTCAGTCAAACCTTTTTCAAAAATGACTTCATTGGCACACTCAAAGGTGTGTTTCCATGATGACTCAAGACTACAAATTGAATTGACAGTTCATCTTACCAATCACACCTTGTTATGTGCTATGCTTGTTATGCACTTGTTTCAGGACCCACCCCCGTCACCTGAGCACCTCACCTCCACAGACACACACAGCAAAATCCTTGTGTGCTCAAATTTCTCCTATAAAATGGCAAACTGTATACAGCAGAAGTGCACCACCCATATACCCTAAATAAACCATGCCTCGGTTACTTACACATCATGCATTGTAGATTCAATGTAAATAGTTATTTTGTGTCACTAGAGAATAAAGACAAGAACAAACTCTGTCTGGGTAATGAAGATGGAAAGTTTTTTTATTATATATTTTCAGTTCATAGTTGATTGATTCTAAAGAATCAATGTGGGACTTGTGAATGCAGAGGGCAGATTGTAGATAATATGTTTCATCTTAATTATTTTTGAAAATGAACTTTTAATATTAAAAATGCATCTCTCCTATTTTTTCATTCAATCAAATACAGCTTTTATCCTAAGTCTCTATGATTGTCTCATTTCTTGAGCCTTGACATTAACATCTCCAATTTTTTTCATTCTAAGAAAAACTGTGAAGCTTGCGGTCCGCAAGACTCCTTCCTTACAGGTTAAATGGTGGTAGGTTAAGAGCATGACACTAAATTGACATTTTAGCTGTAGTCTGTTGCCCTGGTGCCAAATGAATGAAGTCAGTTGCATGAGTGCTTCTGGCAGGCAGGGAATCATCTCTAGATGATGTAGTCTGCTGTAGTTCTTTTAAAAGAACGCAGGCATTACATTGGTTCATGAGAGATGAGTAAAGCCAAGGGCATGCTGCTAAAACACAGCTGTTGGGACAGAAAAGGCTTGGTTGTTACTATGGATGACTTAACATAAGCAAGCTAACATACTGAACTTAAAGCAGGAAAATTGCTCACACACAACTGATCTCCCCAGACAGTGCATAGCCCCCAGAGAGGTGATAGGGAGGCTGTGAAGCACAGAGGATTCATCTGCTTCAACAAGAAAGGGTGGTGTGACTTTAAATTCTTCCACACAGTCACGTATCACTCGCCTGTGTCCTGGTTAGTACGTTATTGCTGGAGAAAGATGCCACAACCAAGGCAACTCTTATAAAGGAAAACATTTAACTGGGGCTGCCTCATAGTTCGGAGGTTTAGTCCATCTTCATCATGGTCGGAAGCATACAGCATGCGGGCAGACAGTGCTGGAGAGGTAGCTGAGAGAGGTAGTTCTACATCCAGATCCACAGGCAACCCTGGCCTGGCAGTGAGCAACTGAGACCTCAAACTCCCCTACCCCCCCAGTAACACACTTCCTCTAAGAAAGCCACACCTTCTCTAACAAGGCCACACCTCCTAATAGTGCCATGCCCTGTGGGTCTATGGGGGCCATTTCCAAACCACCACAGCCTATTAACTCTGCCTCCCCAATTCCTAACTCTAGTATGGGTCCAATGATCAATTGAATACCTTTGAACACAGAACTTTTCCTGCCAATAGTGATAGTGCTGACCTGGTGCCAGCAATGCTTTGAGATGCTGCTCCCAGGGCTTTCGAGGTTGGTGGAGGAATGGTCTTAGCCCAGCTTATTTACCCCTTGTTTCTCAGCATCTCTTATGAGCACCTGTTTCCAGGGGGTCGGACTTGGTTTACAGGTGTACAGGCTGCAGCCCCTGCACAGATCGCAGTTCATACAAGGAGAATTGGACTTGGTAGAATCGGTCTGGTCTGCTTTCTTGGCTATGTGTTTCAAAGCTCACCAGGTCTGAATTTCCTCGCTAAGGAAATGTTAAAATGCCTTCGGTGAGTCTGACTTCAATTCCGTGATTGCCAAAATAGTGGCTCTGGAATCAAAGCAGAAGGGAATCTCCGTGGCAGCAGTTCTGAGCACCTAGTTTGCATCTAGTGAAATTAGCATGACTTGCTGTTTCTAGTAACTATCCAGGTGAGAACCCATAGCTGAGGAGGGAGAAGGCAGGTCGTTCACTAACTCACTCCACTTGTAAAGAATTCCAACAGGCCTTGGTTGTTCTAGCTTTACCTCTTGTATATTTTCCCCTCTTCTCTCTCCCCTCCCCCTACTTTACCCGATTATAGAAGCAGACCTTGAAAGAACAATTGTGCCAGTTGCTGAGATGCCTGCTCCAGCGATCTCAAGCAAGAGGCATAAAGACCCCAAGCAACGTACTGGGGCTCCAAAGGTAAATTCTACAGCAGTTAGAGAGAGCTGCCAGCAGCACCAGACCACAGGACACAGAGCCTCTCTTCTTGTGGATGACCCTGATACTGCTTCATCTTGGGAGTTCCAGGTCTTCAGCTTCAGGGCCACATCAGGACATAAAGGCTTTAAACTCTTCATGAGTCATCTGGACTCTTCATTATTCCTTGGCACAACAAACACTCATCAGCTCCCTTAACCAAGCAGCATTCATTGACTGTGTCAAGGAAACAAAGGCTCCTGCCCTCTTGAGTTTGTGCTCTACATTCCCAAAACCTGAAGGCTGCCTGATTTTGTTTGGGACTGCAGGTTATATAAGGGACCACAAGGGGGTGAGGGCATAATTCTGGGATTCTTTAACTCTAGACCGCAAATATAACATATGTGCATCATTTTCTTTATGACTTCCTATATTTGTTCTAAATCGGAACAAGGCTTCAACTTTTCCGAAGCACCATGCTTTCCAGAAAGGACTCTTGGAAAGCACAAAGCTCTCAGGGTTATGATGTGAATATGAAGTGGTCCACCCCTTCACCCAAGGCTGTATATGTTTGTCCCAAGTTGCTGGCGGTGTTTGAAGAGGTGCAGAGAATTTTGGG
Organism: Mastomys coucha; assembly: GCF_008632895.1. Taxonomy (NCBI): domain Eukaryota; kingdom Metazoa; phylum Chordata; class Mammalia; order Rodentia; family Muridae; genus Mastomys; species Mastomys coucha. Next base: position 35,134,573 of record NW_022196915.1, read on the forward strand.
GACAGAGGCCCAGCTGGAAGAAGTAGGTCACTGGAGTGGGTCCTTGGAGGTCTCCTGTTCCTGGCCTCTCCCATGTTCTATTCCTGTGTTTCCTGTCTGCCATGAAGTGAAGAAGCCTTTGCCACAAGCTGTTTCCCTGCCAACCAAGAGCTCATCATTAACCAAGGTCCATCCATCTATCTATCTGTCTATCTATCATCTATCTATCTATCTGTCTGTCTGTCTGTCTGTCTGTCTGTCTGTCTAATAAACTAACACTTAGGCATGGTCTAAGGTGGGAAGCAACAGCCACATTTCTTACCTTTCTTGACAGAAGCAGTGGGAGTTTAAACACTGAAGACAAAAAGGATACTTAACGTCTTGTGTAACTAAAAATGCACGGAACTCTCACAAGGTTTGCTGGAGATTACTAAAGCCACAGTAGACCACAGTGCTAACAGGTTAGTTTTGTAAGTTCTAGAACTGTGTGTGGAGAACAAAAGGTGCACTGCCTTTTACTTGCTTTTCAATGCATCTTTGCATCGTTGTGCTGATGTGCTCTTTAGCCTATTTCTCTTGGTGCCCTGCTGTTTAGCATGTTTCACTTGGTGCCCGTTTATTGTGTTTCACTCATTTAGGACATTAGTGCCTTTCTTGTTGAGATTTTCTTATATCTACATCACATGTAATGTCGTCTTTGACTTTTTGTTTGTTTGTTTGTTTCTTTGTTTCCAAGACAGGGTTTCTCTCTGTAGCCCTGGCTGTTCTGGAACTCACTCTGTAGACCAGACTAACCTCAAACTCAGAGATCCTCCTGCTTCTGCCTCCTAGATGGTGGGATTAAAAGTGTGTGCCACCATTCATGGCTTTGAGCAGTTTCTTATATGGCCTTTTATTGTCATTATAGTCTGTGGTTCTGAATTAGCCCTTCTTTTTTATGTATTTTTTTTTTCATTTTTCTCCCTTCCCTTTCTCCTTCTTTGCTCCAGCCCCTGCTTGCTCAGGCCTCCCTTGCTCAGTCCATAGGTTTGTTTGTTTGTTTGTTTGTTTTATTTCTCACTACAGATGGTTGTGAGCTACCATGTGGTTGCTGGATTTGAACTCATGACCTCCAGAAGGGCAGTCAGTGCTCTTAACCACTGAGCCATCTCACCAGCCCTAGTCCTTCTTTAAATACCAAGGTAAATATATGTATTGCTCACCTACCAAATGACAGTGATCATTCATCATTGGTAGTGAAAGATGATACCTGTAGGGACAGACCACTGTCCAATAAAGACCTCTGCCCATTGTTGACAAGGACCTCAATGCCCCCATCTAGGATCTATAAGGGAGAGGCCAGAGAGCCTGGCCAGGGTGACCACATACTGCAGAGCCATCTACTTGATCAGAAAGCCTGGACACTCATCAAACATACCTGGTGAGGTATACTAAGTTTATGTACCTTGCATGCCCTGTTTTATCTACTGTTCACTGTTCCACGGTAGACTTTGATTTCATAGATGCACTGTGATAGAGGAAGGAGAGTTGCTAACTAGATTTGCTCAAGAATGCACAAGAAAGCCAGCTGAGCCAGCTGGGGAGGAAATAGAGAGGTGAATCTATGCTTGTACAGCAAGCACTTGTGTGCCTTAGATGGGAGGAGTGTGAGCTCTAGGCCAGCCTAGGTTACAGTGCATGGTGCTACACACCCTAAAAAAAGAGAAAATATAAAACCCATATGAGATACTTCCCAATAAGACCAAACATGCTTGCGGTGAGTTCTTTGGAACTTAACATCTGTAAGGTTTTTCATAAATATTTATTATTATTGTTGTTGTTGTTGTTGTTATTATTATTATATTGTGATTGTTTTACTTACAAAAGTCCATTTAATTTCACAGATTGGTAAATCCCTTAAATGTGGATAAGAGTAGTAAAATAACCATACTGGGTTACAGAGATCCCACTCAAATACCAGGAAGTATGTATAGATTGTGCTCTAAAGAGAAAGGCTAGCCAGTACCTGCTGCAGATCGCTGTCCCCTGCTGGGTGAAGAAAGAAGACAAGCCTTGGGGACATTGAAGGCATGCTTCTTACCTTCCTCCAGTATCCACACTGCCCCTGCCTAATTAGCCACCAACATAGATGCCTACTGATGGAAAGAAACGACTGTGATTGCCACGTTTTAGTTACAGTTAGACTCATCCTTCTCAACCTGAGCTGCAGGCATGGGGCTTTAAACACGATACTCCCCACTCACCTTGATCAGCCATCATTAATTGGTCAAGGCCATCATTAATTGGAGAATACAGGGCTTTTTGAAAGTGCCCCAGGTCGTTCTGATGCTCAGCTAACTCCTAAGTTGAAAAGTCCAGGCTTAAAGTGACCCTGGCCAGAGAGTTGCCTATACCTGGATGAGCAGCAACCATGCTTTACATAGGTGCTTCCTTCCTTCCGTGGTACTCAGTGGAGCTTGAACACAGGGCCTTGTGCATGCTAGATAAGTGCTCTGCCACTGGACTATAGCCAGCCTTTTTATTTCAGAGCAGAATCTGGCTAATTCGCCCAGCCTTTGAACTCACCCCATAGCCCAGGCAGGATAGAACCTTGGGATTCTCTTGCCTCAGCCCCTGATTGGCTAGATTTATAAGCTTACATCACCAGGCAGATCCTTTCTCATCCTTCAGATCCACTTCTGGGTAAGAATGCTCATTTTAAAGGCTGAATTAAGATCATGGAGAGTCCTCTCACTGGAAATCCAGTCCTTTCTTGTCCTACCTGCTGCCTCTCCTGGGAGATGGCAGGGACAGCACAGAGGGACACAGAGGCGGGAGGAGGCTGCGGGTTGTATTCTCAAAATGAAACTTACTGCACAGATGTGAACGAGGTTCTATCACATCTTTTCTGTGCAAACTGAATTCCTACCCTGGAGCCTAAGTCTCTCTCCTGGCATTTACGACACCAACATCTCTGCAAAGTTTACTGCTAATGGGCTTGTCTTTCCCCTGGCTATCTCAGGGCTGTTCCAGAAGCCAAGGCAAGCACCAAGGGAACAGACTGTACAGCAACTGTGTCCAATAAAATCTCTGAGTTGAGTAGCTGGTGTAACTGTGACAGTGGCAAACTGTTGGCAAAGACAGTGAATTGCTCCAACCCGTTTAAGCTGCACCCACCCCACATGGTAGCTTGTTAGAAATGCAGAAGCCCAGGCCCCACCAACAGGACTGGAATCTGCATTCCAAATGAACCCCCTTGGGATGAATTTGTACACCCGGCTAAGAAGACCTAACCACGAGCAGTAGCGGTAAGACTCAAGACCCCCTTTGTAGTAGTAGGAAGATCTGTTTTACCTTGTCTTTACATGAAAATCCCTGCTCTGCACACCCGTTTTGCTTTGCACAGAGCATGGTTGCAATCTTCCCTCCACATCTTAAAGCACAAGAAACCAAGAGAGGCAGAGAGCTGGGCTCCTGTTCATCACTGAGTCTTTTGTAAGGCTCTTTCTATGGCCCCAGGTGACCTGGCACAGCTGCTGGTATTTAGTTACGTTCTGCACCAGCAGCTCTAGCATTTGGGAAGTGAAATTCATTTTTTTCCCTCTCTCTCTGGATTACGAAAGCCCGGGGCAAGGGAGGTGAAGAAAGCAGGAGTCAGAGGAAATCACTATTGGAAGCATCAGGTGTAGCAAGGAGGTCAGAACTGCTTTTGTTTTCCATTACGGCCTTTAATTTCAGCCTTGGCAATCTTTCCCTTGAATGGAAATGGCAGAATTGCTCTCATAAAGACAGGAACAAAGGTTTATAGTTCTAGAGAGCTCAACGTTTGACTCCTAAGTCCTTATATTGAGTTACACTCTGAACAGAGGTTCTCTCTCTATTCAGAATAATCGCTTTCGGAAACAGTCAATGAAGTCGTCCTGCCCATGATCTTCAAACTTGTGTGATATTAATGTAATTGTACCATTTAATAAGGGATTCGCGGTCCCATTTAACTTTATACCAGCGTGTGTGCTTTTTGTTTTATTAATAAAGCCAACTGCTTTCTTGGAGTTTAGATCTCTGTAACAAACCTGAGAAAAGCTAGTCAAAGAAAGAAAGAAATTGCACATAGTAGGGAACTCTTCAGAGTTTAAAGGATGTGGGTGACTTTGAAATAAATCATGCTTATTCTTGCAAAGTTGCAAAATTATGCTATATAATGTTTGCATTTAGAGAAATTAATTATGATCCCAAGTCATAGGTTAGAAATATAAACTGAATAGTTATAAGAGAAAAAAAAAAAGCCTGTGACAGCTTCCTAACTCTCCCACCCCAAGAGAGTCTCTTAAAAGAACATTTAAAACATAAGCTTTTGTTGCTTCAAGCTATGGAGCTTGGGTCAGATGGACCCTGCAGTGTGGCTGAAATATCTCAAAGTCACTCACAAATGTGTCATTTGACCTGCTGTTCTTCCAAAGAGGCATGAAAAATGTGTTTCTTGCTGAGATAACTTGAAGTCACATAAACATAATCTCTTTAATTCGTTCTAAACAGTTCTATATTTTAAGTCTAAACACAATAGTACACAAAGCATCTGGCTTAAGAGTTTATTTTCTTTTCTTAGGTGGGTAGTGGAGGTGGTGGATTTTCTTCTTCCAGTTTATGGGAGTTTGATTTTTGAGAGTAGAATTTACATTTAAAATTAAAGGAACATATTCCTTCAGTTTGGACACACACACACACACACACACAGAGAGACAATGTTGTTACCTGGTGAAATGTCTGCAATGTGATTTCCTAATGGTGCTATCGCTAAGCAAAAGCAAACATTCTTATTTCTAATTAACAATCACTCCAAAGACCAGAGGAGACTTCAGCAAAGCTGGCAACAAATTGAACAATATCTCCTTATGTAAAATCGGTTCTGGTCCATTGTTTTTATTTACCTAAAATAATAGTACTCACTCAAGTCTGTAATAACAGTCACGGCTGGAGAGAGTTTGCTTTCCGTATTACATCTCCTATCTGCTCCTTCTTCCTTCTTTAAAGAATTTTCAAGAAGAAAATCTGAATGTGGCTTGGATTTAAGAAGAAAAACAAAAGCGAAGACTTTCTGAAGGCTCACTACGTAGGATGCCATTTTAGATTGCCGAAAGACTTTTAATAATTCTTGTTTGTTTGCTCTTGGTATTGAGCAAATGGTAGGAGCAAATTTGCCTTATTTTTTTTGCAGACTGAGAGGCTTGGGGATTTCTTATTCTAAGGCAGAGTGTTGTCCTGAAACAGTCTGTTTCCTCTGCTCTTTTTCAAAACAAGCCCACTGGATCTTTCCTTCTTAGGACTCCCCAGCAGTGGAGAAGCTGTGCAGTTTGGGGGATACTCTTTTCCTGGCCACCACTAGAGTCTGCTCTAGTGTTGTAAGATCACAGAGTCTGTCACAGTGGGCAAGGTGAGTGGGGGAAACACCTCAAGAAGAGTCTCTCCCTCTAGTTACGGACACGTCTCTTAATGGTCTTGGGTAGACTGCATTATGATACCAGTTGATTACAGCAGAATTGAAAGGTTTTAGCCTTAACAGTCACACAGTCACACATGATATTATCTGCAATCTTTCTCTCTCTCTCTCTCTCTCTCTCTCTCTCTCTCTCTCTCTCTCTCTCTCTCTCTCTCTCTCTTCTCTCTCTCTCTCTGTCATTGAATTAGCTTCACTTAGCTCTAGTAGAGTGGAAAGAGGTACCTCCCTCCTTCTACAAACTATACTTTTAGGCACCAAGTCTTTTATAATGGCCCTAAACTCACAGTAGTCCCAGCGTGTGGATATAGAGTTGCTTGGACGGAATTAACTGCTTTGGAGAGAGTGAAGGTTATGCAAGCAAGGCTGCAGCTACTTGGTTTTTTTTGGGGGGGGGGTGGGAAATGGTTTTTCAAGACAGGGTTTCTCTATGTAGTCCTGGCTGTCCTGGAACTTGCTCTGTAGGACCGGGCTGGCCTCGAACTCATAGAGCTCTGTCTCTCCAGTGCAGGGATTAAGGGTGTGCACCACCACCTGACACAGATACCATTTTTATCAACATATCCTTTTCTTCTTTTAAAATACCAACCACACATTACTTCCCAGCCTTTGGGTCTATCTGAGGAGCTGAGGTTTTCCAATTGTCTTAGTCAGGGTTTCTATTCCTGCATAAACATCAAGACCAAGAAGCAAGTTGGGGAGGAAAGGGTTTATTTAGCTTACACTTCCACATAGCTGTTGATCACCACAGGAAGTCAAGATTGGAACTCAAGCAAGTCAGGAAGCAGGAGCTGATGCAGAGGCCATGGAGGGATGTTCCTTACTGGCTTGCTTCCCCTGGCTTGCTCAGCCTGCTCTCTTATAGAACCCAAGACTTCCAGCCCAGGGATGGCACCACCCACAAAGGGCCCTACCCTCTTGATCACTAATTGAGAAAATGCCCCACAGCTGGGTCTCATGGAGGCACTTCCCCAACTGAAGCTCCCTTCTGTGATAACTCCAGCCTGTGTCAGGTTGGCACACAGAACCAGCCAGTACACCAATATTGATACACTTCCGGGAAGGAAAAGGTTTGTCTTGAGTGTCTGCTGTCTTTGTCCCCAGTCCCTGAGAGACCTTCACTCTATCTCCAGAATTCTGGGTGTGATAATAGCATGGCCCTAGTATGTTCTGTGGATGTGTTGTAACAGCATTATGCTCATCTCAGTGATTCCAGCAACATCTTCCCTTGCACCCTCCTTTGAGAACACGATGTGTGTGTTCATCTTTCTCCTTCCAGGAACAAACAGGTCAAGAAGGCTCCCCAAACCCTATTGCCTTTCAGTTCCCCTGATATCTCCAGGGATGTGTAGCCCTTTCAATCCCAGAATACCTTTAAATAGCTTCACACCTCCCAAATGACTTTCTCCTCAGAGTGCCAGTCATACTTGCTGCTACAATAAATTCTAGAATGTGGTGCTTGCATCTGGGAACACTTGTCTCTATGGATGTCCAAGTCTTACCACTCAGGGTTGAATGATGACTGCCTCTGAGGCTCAGGTCTCTGTCTCACCAGAAGGCTACCTGAGTCTACTTTCACAAAAGCTTGTCACTAACTTTGCCTGGACAGAGTGGCTAGGTAGTTCGGAAGCCAGCTCCACGAGTCAGACACAGATTGGCTCTGCAGATCTCATAGCAGCCAGCCAGGTTAGGCAACCAAGTGTGCTATGCTTCCCTTGACATTGAGGGGTCTGGATCCCCAAAGGTGCTCTACCACTTGTGTTATACTTGAAACGCTTCCATTCCTGCAACTTTGGGTGGGTTTATAAGATGGGGAGGCAGTTATGTGGTACGCCTGTGGTTCCAGCTACTGGGAGGCAGAGGCAGGAGGACTCTGACTTTGAGGCCAGTCTGGGTTACACATTGATCACCCTGTTCAGCTGTGGGTGATACTGGCCAATGTCTTTCCATTGAAGGTTTCTCTTGTGTGATGAAGACATAAAGAACTAGCCCAGGAAATCTGAAGCCCCTCAAATAATCTCTACTAGCCATTTCAAAGGAATACCAAGTAAAAACAAAATGTAAATAAAATAAGTAGGTAAAGCTTTAAACCAAATCATGGAGTCCAGAGACCCACAAGTAGTTCAGCAGATGCTAATCAGTGAGCATGCCATGATTTATAAAAAGACTTACGGACTGGGATCACATGACCACTTCAATCAGTGTAGGAAGAGCCTTCAACAGAGTTCAATATCTTTTCATAGTAGAAGCTCTGAAAAAAATTAGGACTAGAAAGACTTTTCCTCAGCATACTAAGTCTGAACAGGAAGGGCCCAGCCAGAGTCAACAGCCCACACCGTAATAAAGCAACACACAATGGGCCCTGCTACAGCAACTCTGTCCAATCACAGTAAAGCAGTGACAGGCCTGTGATTGGACAGGAATAGAGAGGTGGGGCTAGAGTTGGAGGAGGGAAAAGGTCAGAGGAGGAGGAGGCAAGTTGGATCAGGACGAGGCAGACCCCACGAGGTTATACAACCAAACAAAGGCTTTTACAAAATAGACTAATTGGGTTAGAATATTGTTTTTATTATTTGGTTCAGAAATCATTGTATTGGCATCTTGTAAGTTGTGATTTTATTATTATATAAATCTGATTGGATATTAAGGCCGTAAGAGTCATGCTTTACTTACCAGGTCTTAGGCGCTATTTAGATGAATGATTGTGGGGGGTGTGTAAAGAGTTGCATGCGAGCGAGATGTAGCTTGCTGGGAGAAAATAACAAAAACCTGCCAGAATTTAGTATTGAGGCCAAACGGTATCGGCACAAGAACGTGGCATGGCGGGAAAGCGAGTTTGCAGGGTGGATTAATTTTTCATATTCCCGAAACAGAGCCTGAAGTCAACATAACACTAATTGCAAGAAAAAGAGTATTCCCCCTAAAATCTGGAAGGAGAGAAGGGTCTTACCCTTACCAGAGTTAACTTGTAAAGTGCTTGAAGTCTTCGCTAGAACATTAAAACAAAGGAAGGTTTAAAAGGATAAAAATAGGAAGAAGCCGAATTATCTCTCTGCAGACAGCACAATCCTAAAGTCTCTACCAGAAAACTACTATCAAAACATTTTCAGCAATGTTGGAAGATGCAAAACCAATGCATAAAACCAATAGCTTCCCTGTGTAGCCGTGATTAACTCACCTTGAGAGAATCCAAGAAGGAAAATCCTGTTCACAGCATCTTCTCCCAAAAAAATACAAGGAGGTAAAAGCCCATACAATGGAAAGTTTGAATAGTGATGAAAGAAACTCCAGAAGGCAGCAGAAGATGGAAAGACCTCTCATTCTCATGGGCATAATTACAGAAAGTTATCTATAAATTCAATGCTGTGCCATTCTCCATAGAACGAGAAAACACCATAGAATTCATGTAGAAGCACAGAAGACCCTGAATAACCAAAGCAGCTTTGGCAGAGAGAATAATGCTGGAGCTGGCACAATCCCTGATCTCAAACATCAAACATAATGACAGAACATCATGGTGATGCATAAAATTGACACGTGGGCCATCGGAGTAGAAGAGAGGACTGAGAAAGAAGCCCCGCCACCCAGTTTTTGACAAGGCAGTCCAAAGATTGGAGAAAGCATAGTCTATTTAACAATTGGTGCTGAGAAAACTAGATTTCCACATGCAGAAGAATAAAATAGAGTACATAGCACTCATCCTTCCAAAAAAACAAAAACAAAACACATCCAAAGTAGATCAAAGCCCTTGATGTAGTAAGCCCTGAAAGGTGGAAGCTTCTAGAGGCAATACAAGTTAAAATGCTTCAGTATATGGCATAAACAAAGTCTTTCTAAAAAGACCCCAACACACAGGAAATATCCCCACTAGCTGACTAATGAGATTTCAAGACATTAAGAAGCTTTCCTACATGGCGAAGGAAACAATCACCAGGATGAAGAGATAGCCAGCAAGATGGAAAAGTAAGGTGATCCATGTGACAAGAAAACCGAAGAAAACTATATTGGAGGAAGAAAAAAAGCTAGCCAGGGGTGGCCAGGGGCATGAGGGAGGACAGTGGAGCAGGGATGTATTAGGACAAAATATGATGACAAATATATATCAAACCATAATAGAGACCCATTAACTTGGGTTGTGTGAAAATTGATATGCAAAAAATAAATAACGTGAAATAGGGTAAATCTGAAAATAATTATGCCAATGCAAGTCGTATGTGGAAACAGTAATACAATACAGTTTGGTTAAGTGAAGGCGGACAGCCTCATCTACCTGTAGTAGGAGGCTGCGGTGCACTTGGAGACAGGAAGAAAGGAACTCTAAGGAACAGAACCAGAACAAATAGTTAGGGTGGTAAACTTTATACTATTTGATTGCAAATCAGAAATAAGAGCAGAGGCTGGAGAGATGACTCTGCTGTTAAGAGCTCTTGCTGCTCTTGCAGAGGACCCAGGTTAGGTTCCCAGAAGCCCATGGTGGCTCACAACTGCCTGAATGCTAGTTCCAGGAGTCAGCAAATAATCATTGAGAACTCATGTTCTGAATCCACTGTCCTGGGACTCAACATTGCATTTTCCATATGACAGATCACTTTGTCATCTTCTTATAGGCTTTTTAAATGTCTCACAAAATGACCTAGACTAAAAGATTCTTAAAATACCACATGTTGAAATTGTAATTAATTATTCAGGAATAGATTCACTGATGTTTTCCAACAGCAGGGACTTACTACATATTGCAAGACTCTTCTGTTATGGCCAGATGAACATTCTAATGTAGGTGGTAGCATCTAATAGGTTGGGGACGAAGATGGACAATAGGAGGAGAAAGCCATCCAGGATGCAAAGTTGCCTCTTCCTACAGGGGCCCATCACCTGTGGCATTAGCTATACAATCCTGACTACCCAAGTTTGAATCCCCCTCCCCCCAGAACCCATGTAAAAAGCCAGATGTAGTAGTATACCTGCAATCCCAGCATTCCTATGGCAAGACTGAGGCAGAGACAGAAGAATGACCAAGAAGCTTTGAGGGGGCTAGCTTGGAGTGTGCAGCACAGCAACAGAAATAGAGAGATACTGTTTAGCTAGGGAGGAAGGTGAGAACCAAGTTTCAAAAGTTGTGTTTTGACCTCCAGGACACACTCACACAACTGTGTACACACACAAAAATGAGTTAACAACTTTAAAATGTCTTATAATCTCTTTTATAATCCTCTTATGTAATTATGCATGCATATATAGAAGTGTGTGTGCCCCTGTGTGTGCACCCACTCATGCACACCTGGCATTGATTCGGTTCTTAGAATGAATCTTGGCTGATGCAACAGGCAGGCATTCCAGAATCTCTATTCTTGTTTTTCTTTTCTCAAAATGCATCCTATCAATATATAGATACATAAAAGCATTTATAAACACACACAAATAAATGTAAAAAAAATTTAAAAGAATGGTTTCAAATGGACCCATATAACTGGAGCCTAAGTCAAGAACACAAAACCTAGCTGGGTGCTAATGAGGTCCACATCTACTTTCTTCATTCATAGCTTAGTTTACTCATCTGAAGCAACAATGACTGACTAGTTATCTATGATCACTATTTTCTTGTGTCCTTTGCAGTTTTAAACACCATGGATAGAGATGCAGAGATTGATGGCTCAGCAGTTAAGAGCCTTGCTGTTTTTCAAGAAGACGTGAGTTTGGTTCTCAGCCCTCATGTTGGGTGGCTCACAACTGCCTGTAACACCAACTCTGGGGGATTCACACCTCTAACCTCTGTGTGTAACCTGCATTCATGTGCACAACACACACACACATGATTAAAAACAATAAAAATGCTCTCTTCAAATACTACAAATATATGTCTCAGTAATTATCTTCAAGAGTTTTAAATATTAGAAACATTCTATTTTTTTATAACTTTCCCCTTTGTGCAACAGTTTGCTTGTTACAGTTATCTATAATACTATATATAGTACAGTTTTGGTTTGCTGGCTCTTTTTGTTGTACACCATTGCATTGTGTATTCTATACAAGAGTGCATCTCTTCTATGTCCACAGCTGTTTGGGGTTGTTCTTGTTTGGCATCTATGAGCAACGATGCTATAAATATTTGGATCTGTCTCCTGTCTTCTCTAGGTGGGAGCCTTACATATCATGACTAGATTTTTAAGGTCTGCATCTTCATCTCTATCAGAAAAAAAAATGTGTTTTCTAAAGTGCTTGTACCAGTTCACATTTCTAACATCTATTGTTGTCTACATTACCAACATTACATATTTTCAGGCTTTGAGTTTTGCTAACCTAACAGGAATACTGTATGTCACCACCATTCTTAATTTGCATTTCTCTGGTCACAACATTTTGTGTGCTCACTGACAATTCTAGATAAAAATCACATTAGTATCACTTCAGATTTTTGATAAGCATAGCTAAGTTGATCTCTCAAATAGTATACCCATTTCCTTTATTACTTTATAAATATTAAATATCTCTGTGAAATGGAAAGGTGAAAACTAGGCTTTAATTTTCAAACTCTTTGAATTTCTGATATTTTTTCTTAAGGCAATTGAGAGGGATGTTTGTATCTCTTGTGTTATTCTATTGTAGAAGGTATATGCAAGAAAATTCCAGATATCTAATTTTCAGTCTAAAGTTTTTAATACAAAGTATCATTAGTGTTAGGGAGATAGAGACATATTTGGTTTCCTATTAGTCGGGGTTGGGAATGAGTAGACTTTTGAATTTTCAGTTGAATTTCAGTACATTAATATCTATAAAGTTACTGTTTTGCATTCCATGGCATACATATGCCAGTCGGAGGACAACATTTGTAAGTCAGCTCTCTCCCTCTGTCTTTGTTGTTTCTTGCTGCTATTGTGTATTTTGGAACAGATGTTTTCCTACCTCTGTCTCCATCTTGATGCAGAAGTGCTGTGGTTACAGTTCACCTCACCACACCACACTACATTCCACTTTTGCAGTGAATTTGGGGTTTGAACTCATGCTGTCAGGCTTGTGTAACAAACATCTTTACCTGCCAAGCCATCTCTCTAGCCCCTGTAAACCCTCCCTTAATGCTTGGAGAGAAAGAAACACAGGGAAGTGACTTCTCATTACAGAATGGAGACATGCACACGTTTTTCTCTGTTGCTCTTGCTGAGTACTAGGAAGTGCCTGACACTGTACACAAGATGGACATAGCACTACTTCTACACGTGCAGAAAGATGCAGAGTGGATGGCTTTACTCTTGGACGAATGGCACCAGAGGGGCCTGGAGATCAGGATTTTTATTACCATCTCACAAAAAAGAGCCCCCCCCCCCTTCACCTATAATGTGGTGCCAGTGGATGCCACAGGAAAACAGGAGAGAGAGAGAGACATTTCCACCTCTCCCAGCTAGACAGGGAGCAACAGAGGCCTAGTGGGAAGAGGGACGGTCAACAGGAATAAGCATCAGAAACTCCCTCGGGTTTTTATAGTTTATGCAAGTGCCAGGGGTGTGGGCATCCATGGAGGGCAGTGAGAAAGCTCCCTGGAACTGGACTTAGAGGCAGTTGAGGCTGCCTGGTGTGGGATCTGGAGATTCCCTTCAGGTCCTCTACAGGAGAGGCAAGTGCTCCTAACTTCTCAGTCACCTCTACAGAATCCAGAGCCCTAAGCATTTTGAATACAGGATAGTTACTTTGAAGTGATTTTCCATCATACTTTGAAGTGATTTTTCCATCAAGCTGATGCTGTTTCTAACTCATGTTCCATGGTCTCTATGATGGCTATTGGATATGACAACTTGGCTCTCCTAACATTCCCTAACATTTCAGTTGAACAGCAAGTTTTCACTCAAGCCCAAATCTAGCCTGCATTTTCTAATGGCCTTTCCCATGGGTTCAAAACCTCATTAGTCAGCTCCCAGAATCTCATTGGATAATGATTTGCAAACAACAACAACAACAACAAAACAAACAAACAAAAACAAGAAAAACCCCTCACATTACAGGTTTTTCTATGTTGCAGTTTTTATTGTAGTGCCTCCGACTACAGTGAGATGAGGTCGAGCATGAACAAAGGTCTTCCGTATCTTACGGTCCAGCCAGAATCCAGCCCATCTGTCACGTGTAAGCCAAAGCGTTCTCTTGTCCCTTCCTCTTCTTTTTCTAACTTCGACCCTCTTCCGTTTTCCTTGGCCCCATCCCTTACGCTCTCACCTTTCCCCATACTCCTTTAAACTACTAGAGAAAACAAAAGGAACCTTGCCTGGCCCTTCAATGAATTTCCACACTTCTTTTTCTTTAAACTCCTTACAAATACACTCTATTTTCAGTCATCTATTTCTTAACCCACTGGCACCTGGTTTCCATATCTACCACTCTACTAAAACTGAACTTTTGAACATCCACTGTTCAAAACTGCATGGGTCATCAAATCTAATTTTGAAGGGCGTGCTGTAGCTAGCTTCCAGCAGGTATTCTCTACTTACTCATGGTATGAGAACCTTGAAAGTGGTGGTTTGAATGAGAATGGCCTCCTTAGGCTCAAATATTTGCATGCTTGATCCCCAATTGATGAATTGCTTGAATTGGTGAATTGAATTAGGAGGCGTGTCCTTGGTGGAGAAGGTGTATCCTTGGTAGAGGAGGCGTGTCCTTGCTGGGGGAGGTGTTCTAATAGGAATGGGCTCTGAGGTTTCAGAAGCCCATATCAGGTCCACTGTCTTACTCTCTCTGCCTGCCTGTGGATAAGAATGCAAAGCTCTCCGCCACTTCTCCAGTGCCTGCTTGCTTGCAACCATGTTCCCCACATGATAATGAAAGACAAACCCTCTGAAACTGCTAGCAAGCTCCTAATTAAATGCCTTCTTTTGTAAGAGTTGCCTTGGTCACAGTATATCTTCCTGACAATGCAACAGTGACTTAGACCCTGGAGCTGGGAAAGTGAGTCAGTGGGTAAGCTGCTTGCTGTGCAAAAGTGAGGTACTGTGTTTGGATCTCCAGCTCCCATATAAAATCAAGTCAAGCAGTCCAGAACTGCTGGGGGGTTGGGAGACAGTTGGATTCTATGGGCTCACTGGAAAATCCAGCTAACCAATTTATCAAAAAACAAAACAAAATGAAACAAACCCAAGTCAAAAACAAAAACAAAAAAACCCACCACCACTAACAACAACAACAAACCCAAGGTGGGCAGCCATAGTTGAAGACATCCAAAACTGACCTCTGGTCTCTACAGATGCACAGACATGGACACCTTCACCACTACCACCACGCACACACATTGTCACACATGAACACACATACCTACAAGATAATCCTGGACAAGCTGTCTAGTTGACAGGTATATTTCCCAGCATCTTTTGCTACTAAGAAAGGCATGTTACTCAATGGAGGTCAATGGAGAACTTACTACCATGTCTCCCAGCCATGACAATCTCTCCCAAATAAACTGTTTCTTATATAAGTTTTGAAAGACTGAATTTAGAAATTTGGGAAAAGCATGTTAATGGAAATGCATTAATGTATAACCTTTAC
>NW_022196915.1:35150103-35155103 GCF_008632895.1 Mastomys coucha
TGGTCGAACTCCTCTGGCCTGCCAGGCTATGAGTTCGACCCCAGATCTGGAATAAACCTCATGTGATTTCAGCAAGTTCGGTCTCTCGTGAGTCATTGGGTGGTCGCGTCATCCGGAGACTTGAATAAGGATCTCCCCAGTTCTGGGGGTCTTTCAGTTTCATTGGTCATAGTGCTTTCTCATGAATACGTAAAGTACACTGCACAACCTGTGTCCCAAGAGCTTAGACGATAAGGCATTTTATAAACACCAGGAAAAGACTAAGATAGGTGGGCATGGTTACTGCCAATCAACTTCACGGTTGAGACACTGTGTTCCTGTCAGATTGCAGATAGCACATTTGTGAATGTTGCTCATTTCCCGTGTATTCTGACATAGATCCTATGGAGGGTGCCCTCCTCCCTTCCCAGTCTGAATAATTGCTAACATAATGCAAACTGTCAGCTTAAAATGTTTACTGGCCTAACCTGCGTAAGGCTCTAGATTCAATTCTTGGCAGCAAGACATTCCTCTTCGTTTACGTGGGAGACACTCTTATAATGAAGAGTTAATTTTGTTTATTCAAGTATTTCTATTCACCTACTGAGTTCTCGTGTTAAAAAAAAAGACTAACTAGCACATTTTAATATCTAAGATTAGTGAATTAATAATTAGCACATGGATTTACACTAATTTTAGTGAGGCAAGGAGCTAATAAATACATAGGCGCGACCAATGTGTCCACTGAAAAACATAAGAGCAATTAATGTATTTGTAACTTACTTTCATGGTTGGGTTTCTAGGGGAACTCTTTTATACAGTTCCACCCCAGGCCACAGGGGGCAGAGCAGCGCTTTCTGCTCGCCGTTATCGACGCCGCTTCCGTCTCTGTCGGAACCGACCAAGTCCGTGAGGAAAGGGGGAGATATACACTGCATAGCGTGAGTAGGCCTCGACCATGACTGATGTCCTCAGGAATTATGCTCCCTTGTGATTCTTTGTTTCAAAGCACACAGCGGCAGACACACTACCACGCGCAGTGGCCCCCAGAAGACTCCTAAGCCGCGCTGGGGCGCGCCCGCCATCTCCTCCTCCCCGACCCGGCGGGCGAAGGTACAGTCCGCTCCGCCCTGCTAGACCGGAAGCCGGCGCGGGCTGCGCGCGCCTCTCGGCCAGGGAAGGTCCGCGCCGCTGCGAGGGGTCACGGTCCGCGAGCGGCGCGCGTCCCGGCTCATGGGTCTCCATGGCGACGGCGGGGGCCCGGCAGCCGAAGCGGGGCCGTGGCGCTCCGGGGGCCTCCGCGGCAGCGTGGCCGTGTTCGCCGCCGTGGCTGCCGTGTTCACCCTCACGCTGCCCCGCTCGCTGCCGGGGGGAGACTCGGGTAAAGTACTCGCAGGCCGCCCTCCTCCCCGCTCCCCTATCTCCGGATGCCGCCTTGGTGTCCGGCCCCGCGTCCCACCGCCGAAGCTCCGTGCACGGTTCTGAGTTCCAGAACCAATTCTCTTTCCTGTTCTGGATTTCTGGTCTCTGTGTTCTCGAGCTGTTCAGCTTTTGTGGGGTTTCAGCCGATGACATTTAACCACTGTCCACTTTCCCTGGACCATTGTTACCTGTGTCACCCACCTATCAAGCCCTTACAGTGTCACAGACGAAAAGATTGACAGTAGTTAACAAATAGCATGGAGCGTTTTGCTGTGCTTAGAGACGACACAACGGGTTGTTAAATAAACTACATTTTAAGGGGTGGTGAGTTACGGAGGCACTAAGGGAAAATGTGGTTGAGAGTGGTAAGGAGTAGGTTCTTCAGAAGGTCAGGAAAGACTTCCTTGGCGGTATATTAGTTAGAACCCGGATATTAAGAAGGAAACAGCCATGCAGAAAATTTAGAGGGGAACTCATAAAAGGGAATGCTTGGTACAACTTAAAGCACCCTTCTTCCTGTGAAAACGAAAAGCAGGTTTCACACAGATTAAGCTAGGGCTTAATCCCTGTTTGTTTGTTTTTATAGCCAGATAAAGGGATCAATAATAACTCCTAATAATCAGCAATGTTTTCAGAATGGTTCTGTAACGGAACATAGTTAAACTATTTCCTGAAGAGCCCATGAGCTGTTTCTAATTTCACTACCTGACAAGTTCACCCAGATTTGGTGGCTGAAGTAGGGAGTATTTATCATCCCCCATCTGTGGATCATTAGCTCTGGGTGCAGTTTAACTGGGTTCACTAACACAGGACAAGGTGGGAGCCAGGGGTGCAACCTCTCAGGGCCCTGTTTAGGGAGTATCTACTTCCAAACTTAACTCTAGCCCTTTCCTGTGTGGCCGCCTCCATAAAATAGCTGATTCCTGTCAAGAGAAAGAGATAGAGCATTCTGTCACCTCTGTCATTTTTGAGACCTAATCCTGGAAGTGATATGCCACTGCCCTGTTTTATTGGAGGGAGTCCGTAAATCTAGACCAGTTCAAAGGGGAGAGGATTACACGGCGAGAAAGCCCGGAGATGGGGATTACCAGGACTGTCTTCAAGATTGCCTGCCACGGAAAGAATCCTTGGTGCTCCATTTTCAGGTCACCTCCTCTTTCCGGTTCCACAGAGCATTAGTGGGGGTGGGTTTCATTCGCGTAGCTGGGCATGGAGTTACCAATTTCCTAAGATTAATATTAAGCAGTGAGGTAGTTTTAGGGTAGCAAGAGATTTGATATTGGAGAGTTTAGAGGTTACATAGCTCTGTACCCATTAAAAAGTATCAATTTATTTGAGCCACAAATACGGGATAAGAAGAATAATAACGTTCCATTTACTGTACACCACTCATTGTTCAAAGTGCCTTTTATGGAGTTTTGCCCTCCCAGCTGCCCTAGAAAGTAGGAACTATATCTTTGTAGGTGAGAAAAGTCAGACTAACCTACATCCAAAGTCACAGTGAGTGAGGGTCTTCTGAAAAGACGATTCTAATCAGATCGATGTTGGAACATCCTGCTTAATGCATACTCAAAAAGTTTTGTGACGTTGTTAAATTATCCATCATACATAGTGATAATACATTTGAAATGATAATACATTGTGATAATACATTGTTGCCTTCTTTTTAAATTCTGTATTTCATGTGTTACCAAAAGAATAAAGTATTCATCTGAATTACCAGACTTCTGATATATTCTGAATTTGTTTACTTATAAGCTAAATAGTGGTTGCTTCTGATATTTTATGGTCATTTCCAGGAATCATCAGTGAGTTATTTTTTTAACTATGTGCCAATGTGGAAATTTTGTTTAAGTTTACTTTTGATCATATTGTTTCTGTGATGTACTTGAATGTTTATGAATATATATTCTGTCAATAAACAGAATACATCTCAAAACCAAATAAAACATGCATTTTTCCGATAAGTGTTAAGCTTTCCTCTAAGAATATATCACATTGTGGGCGTTGCCAAAATTATTTTTTTGCACTACTAGCTATTCATATTCATGGACAGTTCTCATGATCCTTAAAAGAACTAACTTACAGATGGATTTTCATATGTTAAGCATAGTTATTCTAATGGATGATAGATGGCCATATTAAACATATGTACACTTGAAGCATCTACAGACAGCTCTGGGCTTGCTTCTAACTTGCATTTGGGATAACAAAGTTGTGTGTCTCAAACCTGAATATATGTCAGGATTGCCCAGCAGGTTTGAGTGGTAATGTTGGGAGACCTTCAGGAAGTTTTGTTCTGTTGCTTACAGCCCTGAACTGCGGAAAGGCCACTAGCAAGAGCTAGGTGAAGGCAAGAACTCAGGAGCGCTGCATTTATGTTAGTGTTTTCTCTACCTTCCTCCCTTTCACATTCTCTTTAACATTTCCTTTGCTCTTGCCCTGGAAGACATAGATTTGGAACAGTGGCATATTTTTGTTTAGATTGAACATTGCCAAGAATTGATAGACTTTGCAGAAAATGCAGAGCTCTGTGTGTGTGTAAAAGCAGTTAGGAAAGGGTGTTAAAATTAATGTGTAGTTTGATTACATTATGAATGGAAGAGAATGGAGACCTTGAAGCTGGGATTTATAGTATACTTGGTCTCTCAGATAAGAGCAAAAATTGAACAAAGTCATGGAGTAAAATTGTAGGATCGATGTCTCTCAGTAGTTATGTAGGGAACAGTTTTGAGCATTTTTAGACTATAAACAAATTCCTCTGAAAGATGTTCAGGACACAAAAAGTTCTTCTCTTTTGGAGGTGGCAACATCAGTAATTGATTTATGTAAGCAGTATCTGGTTGCCCTTAGGGGGCTTCTGTGAGGCTGTCATTCATTTAAGAACACCAGGTTTGTGAGTGGTAAGGATGACCGTGCGGTATGAGATTGGAGGCTCACCACCCTCCAAGCGCAAAGCATCTGTGTTTGACTCTGGGTGCTCAGAGGAGCGACTGCTGGTGCTTTCTTGGCAGGATCCTGAAATGGATATGATGGTTTTAAAGTTAGTGAGGAAGAAATGAAAACAACCAGCTGAAATATAATCCCATATAGGAAAGTGCTAAATAGTCGAACAGGTTCTGTGGAGGAGAAGGGATAATGATAACGCTGGGGCTGGAGCTGTGTAAGGAAAGATATTATTCAGAAGTTGCAGATGAATTGGGCCTTGATACATTTAGGGAAGAAAGGATGAGAAATATTTCAGGGTGAGAAGATGATTGTGTATGTGTGTGAATAAAGGACTACCCTAGTGAAACACTGGTATTTAGGGAGCATAGGTTGTGTAGAAACAAGTCCGCCAAAGGGACCTTGAAGCCATTAGGCCTGACCTGAGAAGTCCTTACTCTTGCTAAGATACCTGAACTTCATTAATAACAGCAGCCGTTGAAAGTATAGACTAGGGCTAAGATGCAGCTTTGTGGTTTTCATACATTGGAGGAAAGGTGCTGTTGTCAAAAATAGTCTTGTAACAAAAGACACATTACAGTAGGTAAGCCGGGCCAGGTAAGGTGGAGGTCTACTTTTATAACTAGGACAGTAGAAATTAAAGGCAGAATGTT
>NW_022196915.1:35160103-35180046 GCF_008632895.1 Mastomys coucha
TCATAGTCTCCCATCAGAGAACATCCTATATCATTTTTGGAGGGAGGAATAAGGTAGAAAAACACTCTCAGTAGCCTTGAAGCCAGCCAGTGAGGATGATGGTGATGGTGCTGGTGGTGGTGGGGATGATGAGGATTTCCAGCTGCTAGTGGCCAGATGGAACTGCAGACAGTTGCCTGCCCGGTGGTTATTGAGCACCCAATGAGAAATAAAAGTAAAACACCTTGAGTTTTTATAACTACATTTACTTTCTAAAGAAACTAAGATAAGCCATCCGTTAAATCAGCATGCTTTCAGACATTCTAAAAGTCCCTGTTCTGGAAATTTATTTAAAAAAAAAAACAAAAAAACAAGGTCATAAGCGCTGTGTGGTAAGAAATCAGATCTCTTCATGTAGAGTATGTTATGTAGACTATATATGTCTTAATAGTCAGTGCTGTGATGGAACTACGAAGAAATTATCATCAATTATAGCAATAATAGTTGAGTATCTCCAGACAGGTTATTTTATGTCCATATTTTATGCATGGAATTTTGCCATTTTTTATATTGTACATTTCTAAGCATTAATTCACTGTTGAAATTAATTTGATTATAGTTTTGGAAAGTGCTTGATTCTAAGCAGTGTATCTGCTATTCTTACAGCTTCTATTAAGATGCCATTCAATAAAGAATAGAAAATGAAAATGCCATACCTTGGAGAATGCGGAATCTCCTGCTTAAGGGACATTTGGATTTTCCAACTCAAAGAGTGTTTTAGATTATTGCCATAGAGAAGAATGTGCCACGCTTCCTAATTTCAGAAGTAACTATGCATAAGTAACAAGTCGTCAGCAAGCCTCCGTACTTGGGAGAATGGGAAGTACCGGAGCATTCATTCCCTTTCAGGGGAATATCTGTCTTGATCCCTGGTTAATTGATCATATATTTCTCTCATACTTGTATTAAAATTGCATTGACTTGGGCTGGTTAAGCATATTAAGAGCCCAGCTCATTTGCATTTTCTTATAAGTTGAGGGACATATTAGGCTCAAATAGTAGTGCTTCATTTTGAAGGGAGAAAAGCAGGCCAAAACTCTTTTAAGACTGTAGAGTCTTTTCTGACAGCTAGTCAGAGTTAGAATTAGTTCAAGGAGATGTTAATAATGCACTGCCTGGCCTAATCCCTTTGATATCACCAGGTATCCTCCTGTTCATGGGTTAATTGCTTTAAAAGCGAAGGCAATATTCTGAGCGGTGGGCCGCTTCACCTTTTCACAGCTGTTACCATTGAGTGACAACTAAATCCCATGTGTAAGATGAGGAAGAGCTCAATCTCCAATTGGGAGAAAATTTATGTAAACCGCAATCCCTTCAGAATGTGCGGAAGTCATAGACTTTCTTGATTTACTCTGCTTTTCCCAGAAAGCGCTATTGTTCACTTTCCTAAGTCCCATCAACCCTTTGTAGCAGAATATCACAGCGGCAGCAGATAGCTTGAAATATATAAATGCTATCATAGCTCTGATTAATAGCAGTGCTTATGAGTCAAGTCTGATAACAGTGCAGCTCTCCACTCAATTTCAGATACTGCTAATGGAATCTGTCTTCTCCAATTGTAATATGAGAAGGCCTAATTTGCCATGGAGCTTGGAGCTGTCACCAGTAGGGGATTGTGGGGTCAGATGGGAGCTGCCAGGTTTTTGCCCTGCAGCTTGTATCTCTCACTTTGAATAGAGCAGCCCCCTGCCTGCCAGTTAGCTGATAGGCCGCCGTGGGGCTTATGCCACTCTGTACAATAGGGAAGGGCTGCAGAGGCCGACTTTATAATTGTGGAGCTAGCTCATATTTCCACAGCTACTGTGCTGCATAATTTCTAATAAGTGGTTTTAACAAATGTCAGATTATGAAAAGTTTCCTCAATTACAAAAACTTATAAAACATTTAAATTGCTAAATCTGTTTCCTGCCGAGATCCTTGCTACTGGAACTAGTCATCAGTTATTACTGGCCGGCTAATAAATGCACCTATTTCTTAAAATTACAAATAAAACGGTAACTTGTAACTCACACAGACTTGCAGTTTTTCTGACTCTCAGAGATAGATGATGACCTTAACAAGTTGAATATTAAAGTGACTTAGGTACTTCATATTCAGTTTCCTGTTTTCCATGTTTCTTGGTGTTGGTGATGAAAGTAGCTCGATCCCTTCAATACCTCGGTTTTAATTATTTGGATGCTTTGTGTTTACTTCCTACACTTGCAAGGTGTTAGTGTAGCAGTGAGGCCACATCTTCCAAGTGTTCTGTGAAAAGGGCTTTGGGTGTTGAGATAGATGCTCTTGTCTGTGCTTTTGACAATAATGTGCTGGAGGCAGTTTCAGTTCAACTGTTGAACGCCAAGCAGGCCGTCAAGACTGAGTAGCAAGCTCATTTCCAGGTGCTACGTGTTTGTTTGAACACGTGTGGTCTGTAAGCGGGCTACTTTTTGAAGTCGGCAAGCACCTCAGCAGGTATCGCTCTCATCGTGCAAGTTCCTGGCATACAAGAGACAATGGGACGCTGAACACTCGTCCAGTGCTTCTTTCTAGATTGTTTAGGTACGAGACAGTGAGGGACAACGAAATGAACTGTTTTAGACTTTACAGCTTTATTATATAGCTAGATTAGGTTAATCTTGTTTGACTAAACACTTTATGGGCGTTGAGGAGGCATGCGCATGCCACAGTGCGCCCCAGTGCACCTCTGGAGGTCAGAGAACGGCTGTTGGGCATTGGTTCTTTCCCGTCACCCTGTAGGTCCTGGAACCCTTCAGGCTTGGCTGAAAGCCGCTTTACCTGCTGAAGCATGGTGCTGGCCTGTAGACCTCAATTCTCACAGAAACTGATTGATTGATTACATTTATTCACGGAAACTATTCATGGTCTGATTCCTTCCGTTTTAGTTGTACTGTGTAGTTTTTTTTTTTTTCTCTTTTGAAGGCTTTAAATTTTCCTCTACTTTTCTATGGTTTTAAATCATGAATAACACATGGCAGGTTTTCCTTTAAGAGCATCAGTAGTTATTACAGGCAAAAACAGTAGTCTTGATCAGCTCAGGAAGTGAAAGTAACCTTGGTATGATTTTTTTTTCTCAAAAGTGGCAACACATTTTTTATAAAATGTCAGATAAGGACTTACTTTCAAAGTATTAAAAATGGGAAGATTATCATTTTTGAGGCCTAGTGATGGTGGCTGAAGAGATAACACTTGAACATACTGTGTTCTTAGTTGCTGCTTTTTTTCTTCGGGTCTGGACCTGGAAGTGAAAAGGTTTGGATTGCCTGCTCTCTGCTGCCTAGAACTTGACACATTTGATGCTCAGAGAACATTTGCTACAGGAATGCTGACTGACAGGGCTTGGGCTTTCCTTCCCTAAGATGCTGGTTTGACCATTCTCCACACAGCCTGGAGAGATGAACAATTGTGATGTTGGTTATGTAAGTGAGCCAGAAGGAAACCTTCACATATTTCCATGACTAAAACCTGGGAAGATAAGACTATGGAAGGATAAGAATGATGCATGTGGTGGGCAGTGGTGGCGCATACCTTTAATCCCAGCACTTGGGAGACAGAGGCAGAGGCAGGCCGATCTCTGAGTTCGAGGCCAGCCTGGTCTACAGAGTGAATCTTAGAACAGAGAAACCCCATCTCAGAAAACCAAAACCAAAGACAGACACAGACACACACACAGACACATGGGGGGGGATAGGGGTGGGGGCAGAGAGAGAGGTGCAGTTGATCTAGCCTGCTTTAGCATACTTCCTTCCTCAAATCCATTGTGCCTTTCTCGTTAGGAAGTGACACTATAGTAATTAAGTAACCAGTAATGTGCATATGCTGCTGCTTGACCTGCCTGCTTCTGCTTCCACTTATCCTACTTCAATGCTTAATGTTAATAAAAGCTAGTGCATCCCCGTGTGTGGTTCTTTGTATGTGGGTATCACTGAAGTTAAATGGATTCATGAATTTTATGAGGCACATCAAATGTGTGTGTTGGGAACGAATTTCAGGTTTCTGTTATTTGCCTTCTGATTGAGGGTTAGACAAGTATGTGACTATACATGAAAATCAAATACCATGTAGTGGAAAGAAAAATGCACGTTATTGTCTATAACAAATCTGTGTCAGTGCTATAAATTGTAACCTCCTGATTTATCCATTGAGTCAACAGATGAATACTGTTCTGTCGGTGAGAAAACTCCCGCACAATCAGCAGCTTTCTTAGGAGCCCTGTCTGGGTCTCAAGGATGTTATGGACCAAAAAGAAAGTGGCTACGTTTTAACTAGAAAACGTTGATGCTCCCATTTGTTAGGATGGGCTTTCTTAAAGCCATCACAGTCACTCTCTTCAGTGAATCTGTCATTTGCATTACTCAGTGAAATTGAAAAGACTTGACCTCCTTCCTGTACAGTCCTTACATGTTTGTCTGCATTGTACAGAGCACTGCCTTCTCCTAAACTGAACCACATGGCTTTATTGTTGTCTTTGTTGTTTTCAATCCATACCAGCCACAGTTTCCCCCGCTGTGCTCCTCCCATCCCCACCCCCAAATCCACTCCTCCTCTGTTTCCCTTCAGAAAAGAGCAGGCCTCCCAGGGATATCAACTGAACACTACACATGGAGATACAGTAAAACTAGGCCCAAACCCTCATACCAAGGCCGGGTGAGGTAACCCAGTAGTAGAAGGGTCCCAAGGGCAGGCAAGAGTCAGAGACACCCTGACTCCCACTGTCAGGAGTCCCAGAGCAACAACCAGCGAACAACCATAACATATATGCAGAGGACCTGACTCAGAGCCATGCAGACTCTGCGAGCCCCTATGAGCCCTGCTTAGATGATGTCTGTGGACCCTGTTCTTCTGGGTCCTTGACCCCTCTGGCTCCTACAACTCTTCCTCTCCCTCTTCCACAGGGTTCCCTGAGATTCAAGGGAAGAGACCTGATGGAGACATCCACTTTGGGATCTCCCTCTGCCTAATGTTTGGCTGTGAACCACATGATTTTAGTGATAACCTGGGCCCCCCCAAAAAAATCAAGATTCATTTACTACAAATAAATCACATTATATTTATACATAGAATATGTTTACAAAAAATAAAACAAACTGGGCCTTACAGTACAAGTCTGTAATCCGAGGTACTCAGGAGGATAGGGTTGAAATACAGCAAATTCAAGGCCTGTCTGGGAACTTAAAGAGACCTCATCCCAAAAATAAAGTTACAGATGCCTGGGATGTAGTTCAGTATGTTCAAGGGCCCTGGGTTCAGTCCTCAGTAAAACACACACACGCACACACACACACACACACACACACACACACACACAATCTCTCTGTCTCTGTTTCTGTCTCTGTCTCTCCCTCTCTGTCTCTCAAAAATAAAATTCAAAGAAGGCTGGACATTCAGCTCAGTGGTGGCTCACTTGACTACTGTGTCTATCTGTAACCCTGTGTTCTCTACTGGTGTGACCCCTTAGAATTAAGTACACCTTCTCTGTAGTATAGAAACTTGGTTTTGGTTACTGATATTGATATGTGGCTACCCTTGATAAATAAAAGGTAAATAAAACATAGTGGTTGTTTTATTTAAATGATCACAGCAGTAGTGTTCAAAGTGTGTGATTTCTATATGGCTTATCAGGTTACAATTTTTGTAAGTCACAGTAAATTCTAAAAATGTGTTGTTTATTTGAAGTAATTCTTTCTTTGACTTCACATTATTAAAAAAACTGGATTAATAAATACTATAGTTACCTCATCACAAAATGTTAAATTAAATTGGAAAATAGTGTCTTTAGACTGTTTTCAATATCTTAATTAGTCTGTGATCTCCTTTGAACTCCCTTCGCTCCTGGGTTCTATTGGTGTGATCAAGTATTATGAATTAGTCAGACATTTCTGTATGTCTTTTAGTTTTTACTAGATTTTAATTTCAAGACTCTAACTTAGCCCATTATTAACTGTATTTGCTTTCTGGAAAGATTACTTACTTATGCAGATTTGTTCAAGAAAATGAAAGAAAAGTTGAGATAGGGTTCATGGGTTGCCAAGTGAAAACACAATGGAAAACACACATGTAGGTGTGTGGGGGTGTGTCTATGTGTACATGTGTGCAAGTATGAGTGTGTATATGTATGTGTGAGGGAGTGTAGGGGTATGTGGTGGTGTCTATGTGTGCATTGTGCAAATGTGAGTGTGTGTAAGTGTGAGTGAGTGTGTCTATGTATGTGAGTGTGCAAGTGTGAGTATAAATGCATGTGAGTTTGTGTGGGTATGTGGTGGTGTCTATGTGGACATGTGTGCAAGTGTGAGTGTATGAATGTGTATGTAAGTCTGTGTGAGTGAGTGGGGGTGTGTGGGTGTGTCTACGTGTGCATGTATGCCAGTGTGAGTATGTAAGTGTTTGTGAGTGTGTGTGAAAGGGTGGGTAGTTTTCCTGCATGTATGTCTGTGCACCCCATGCATACAGTGCCTGTGGAGACCAGAAGAGTGTGTTGTGAGTGTGTGTGTAAGGGTGTGTGTTTGGGTAGTTTTCCTGCATGTATGTCTGTGCACCCCATGCATACAGTGCCTGTGGGGACCAGAAGAGTGTGTTGGGTACCCAGGAACTGGAGTTTTAAGTTGTTGGCTACCAAATGAGTGCTGAGAATCAAACTCATTTCCTTTGGACGAACAACCAGTTCTCTTAACTGCTGAGCCATCTCTCTAGCCCAGAAATGGGACTTTTAGTTAGGTAATTTTTATCATTTTTTTTTAATCACCAGACTTAGTCTTTGGATTGGTGACAATTGTTTTGTTTTATTTAGGGAAATATTCCTAGTTAATGTGCCAAGTAGGCAGTATGGGTAGTACATGACAGCTTATTCCATTGGCTTAGATCAATATTTTCATTTAAAAGTCATAGCCAAATATTAATACCAAACTAGACATCCTTCCTCCCTCCTTTTTTTTTTTTTTAAAGAAAACAAACAAACGGGGCTGGTGAGATGGCTCAGCAGGGAAGAGCACCGACTGCTCTTCGGAAGGTCATGAGTTCAAA
Organism: Mastomys coucha; assembly: GCF_008632895.1. Classification (NCBI taxonomy): domain Eukaryota; kingdom Metazoa; phylum Chordata; class Mammalia; order Rodentia; family Muridae; genus Mastomys; species Mastomys coucha. The sequence continues at coordinate 35,167,160 of NW_022196915.1, forward strand.
TCCCAGCAACCACATGGTGGCTCACAACCAACCATAATGAGATCTGATGCCCTCATCTGGTGTGTCTGAGGACAGCTACAGTGTACTTACATATAATAAATAAATAAATCTTTGGGGCTGGTGAGATGGCTAGTGTACTTACATATAATAAATAAATAAATCTTAAGAAAAAAAAAAAAGAAAACAAACAAACAAACAGACTAGGTCGTCTTTCTGCCCAGACTGCCTTGAACTCCAGCTTCCAACCCCTCAGTGCTGGGATTCTAAAAGTGCACTATCAGGCCCAGTTTCCTTCCATTTGTTTTTGAAAGAAAGACTCCTTAGAAAGAAAATAGGACGGTTAAGTCATTGAGCGGTTATATATGCAGGAAAATTTATTAATGACATTTTATTCTACTTATATAACTTAGCCCAACTGGAAAAAATTGCATGTAATAGCTTTGTGGGGCAGAGGAGATATAGTGTGCCCTTATTCAAGCTTTTTCCTAAAAGAGATTTCAACTAACTCATCTGCTCACTCACAAGCCACTCCCTTGTTGTTAGGAAGGATGATTCCAGGGCTCAGTCATCAAACAGGGCAGTTTGATAGAGACCGGAGGACTTCAGGGAGGACTTCCGTAGATTCCGGAGCACTCTCAACACTCATCTCTTCACTTCTCAACACATTTAAAAAGCACAACTACTCTCCGACAGTTTCACCATTAAGAGCTTTGTGGCATCATCTAGGAAAACCTGCTGAACGTTTAAGGTTTTTCTACCTCTAATGTGCTGTGCTTTATTGATATGGAGTGCTCATTGATACTTGATTCAGTAAAACAGACAATGAGAATGTTATTGAACTTTGTCAAAACACTGGGAAACTATAAGGAACTTTTTTACACATCTGTATGTGAAAGGCAGTGTAACTGTGAACCCTCTGTATTTATTATCCCCTTGGAAATATTTATGTTGTAAGTAAAGAATAAGTCAAGTAAAATGAAAGACAAAGGTGCTCTTTACATAAATTATTTCTATAGTCTTCCCAAAAGAACATTTGAAGATTAAAGTACAGAATAATGAGAGGAGCGAGCATGCCTTAGCGTCTAGAAGCTGTATCCACATGGACATCATATTAATTTTTCAAAATCAACGTAACAAAGAAGGAACCCTTTAATTTTCTACCTTATTTGTTGCCAGGATACCACTTTTTATAGTTTTAAAGAACAAGCCTGTAGGGGTGTGGTTCTTTTTATGTCTTTAGAATTATTTTATTTTACATGTGTGAGTGCTTTGCCACATACATGCCCGGTTCACACAAAGTTCAGCAAAGGGCATTGGATCCCCTGGAACTGAATTTACCATGGTTGTGAGCCTCCCTGTGGTTGCTGGGTCCTCAGTGAGAGCAACAGATGCTCTTAGTTACTGAGCTATCTCTCTAGCCCCCAGAGCATGGTTCCTAGAGGAAATGAAATTTACCCCAAACCTAAAGTACATTTGGTTTTCACAGTTAAAAGATTCCTTATGTGGGCTTTAGGGATCAAACTTAGGTTATCGTCTTGGCAACAGGCTTAACCACTGAGCGATCTTGTCACACTAAGATTTCTCTCTAATAATGGAATAATTACAAGCTTGATTTGAAAGTTGTGTTGCTGGGGTGTTGCTCAGTGGTAGAGAACTTGCCTAGCATGTGCAGAGTTGTGGGTTCAACCCCCAATACTTCAAAGGGGAAAACAAAAAAGAATGAAAGAAAAATTGCTAGGCTGAGGTTGAGGCAGTTAGAGCCATTGCTCTTTGGAGTCCATTCGAAGCTTGTGTCTTAAATATAAAATATACAGTATGAAAATCATTTATCTTCAAAAAAATCAAGTATCTTTTCTCCAAACACACACACACCAGACATGTATGTGATCCGCTTTTACATTGACATGGCTATCCAGTGGTATCAATAGTCCAGATTTCTTTTTTTCCTTTGTAATATATTATATAGAGAGAATTTTAAGTTACCCAATGGTTCTCTTATCTTTGATTGTTTACAGTAAAGAGTTTTTATTCCTAAGAATCAATTATTTTTAGAAATATAAAAAACCTATTAAGTATCACTTAATATATTTAAATTATTGACCTCCTGGAGGACAGACAACTACCCTAGTCTTAGTAAAACTATTTTAGGGAAAACTCCTTAGAAAACCTGGTGCTTTTATTGAGTTATGAATATACAGTGAGTTAGCTAAGTGAAGACAAGCTATACTCTAGAGAAAGAGACACTGAAGAAAGCCGGAGTTGGGGTATCAGCCTATCTTATGTTTTGACCCTAATATGCCCCCCAAATTGGTTGGTGTGGTGAAGGCCAGCTGATGGGCATGAATTACTTTCAGTTAATTTCCTTTTTGATACTTTCATCCATGTATGTAATATTTTGATCATACCCATGTTCCTGCATCACCTCCCCTTACCTTCTCACCTTCTCTGAGCCCTTCTTTCCCACTGGTCCTGATGGAACACTCTGGCATCATCTGTGGCTTACCCCAGTGATGGGCTCACAGTGTGATGGCACTATTTGTAGGTGATGGGAGTTAGGCAGTGGGACCTGGTAGGAGGAAGTGGATCGTTGAAGACAACTGTTGGAAGGTCTGACTCATCCCTGGCCTCTCTTGTCTTGCTGCTGCTGACTGCCAGGAGATGAGCAGCTTCTACCACTGTGTCCTTCTGCTGTGCTGTTCTGCTTTGGCTTAGCCCAGAAACAGTGGAAAGAGGAGAGGGGAGGGGAGGGAGGAATAGGGAGGAGAGGGGAGGGGAGGGAGGAATAGGGAGGAGAGGGCAAGGAGAAGGAAGAGGAGAGGAGGAAGCGGGTGCATATAGGTTGACAGAATCATTACAGAGCTTAACTCTGGTCACGACCTTCTATTAGGGTTGTGAAGGAAGAGGAACCATTTTAAAGGGTTAGGTGCTAGCAGATGTAATACTGAGTTTGTCTTGGCTCCTTCACTCTGGGGGTGATGGTGGACATCACCTTAGAGTTTATCATGCTTCAGGATTGGCTTAAGCTCAGGGTGATCACTAATAGGCAAAATAGGGCAGTTAATGGTACAGATGGAGAGAATTGTAGTTTAACAGGGATGGGGCTGGCTAGAGAGATGGCCTGGCAATTAAGAGTGCTTGCTGCTCCTGCAGATGGCCCAGGTTTGATTCTCAGCATCTACATGGTAGCTCACAGCTGTCTGTGACTCTAGTTCTAGAACTCTTGACAACCCCTTTTACCTCCATGGGCACTGTACGTGTGTGATACACATATGCACGGCAAACACTCATACACTTAAAATAAAAATAAATATTTTTGAAAAGTAGGAAAATCAGTAACTTGTAAAATGTTTGGCAGTAAAGGACTCCATCTCCAAAGCTGTAGACAGTCCTCGTCCTAACCTTTCCTTTCCTACTTGAACTCTGGCCTTGTCCTCCTGCTCTTCCTCTCCAGGCTTGGTCCACTGCTGCTACTCCATAGCTATAGGCGCTACAGTCTCTAAGCTCAGTTGCACTTCCTCCTTTGTCACTGTCCACAGAGCCTTGTGTTCAGCTGGGCATGTAGCTTAGCAGTGGGGTATTTGCCTAGCAAGCAGGAGGCCCTTACTTAGATCAAGGTCCAGCATAGTGTGTGTATGCATGTGTGTGCATGTGTGTATGTGCATATGTGAGTGTATGTGTGTGTCGTGAGTGTATGTGAATGAGTGTGTGTCTGTGAGAGTGTGTGCGTGTGTATATATGCATATGCGATTGTGTGTGTGTGTGTGTGTGTGTGTGTGTGTGTGTGTGTATGTGTGTGAGTGTATGTGTTTGGGGGCAGTCTTGTATGTATCACTCTTGAGTGCTAGCCTTTCTCACAGGAGGTATGTCAAGTTACCCCCTTTTCTTAATCCACCATTTCATGCATGTTGTAAAATTATGCAGTCAGTAATACTGATTGTGAATCTTAGCATAAAAACAACATTGAAACATGTGCAGTAGAGTCTTGGATTGTTGGTGCATATCTTTAATCCTAGCTCTCAGGAAGCAGAGGCAGGCAGATCTCTTAGTTCAATGCCATCAAAAAAAATGAGAAAAAAAACATAGGTGTTTTAGGGGAATTCAGAGATTGATTCATAAAATGTTGTTGTAATCAAAGAAATGCATATAGGTTCAGCCTATATAGATTATTTTATGAAAAATAAAATTAATAGTCCTCCAAAACTTTCAACATTCTACCCTTTTATCCCTTGGGTTTTTTTTTAAGACACGGTCTTACTGTGCAGCTCATGCTGGCCTAGAGCTAACTGTGGAGCCCAGCTGGCTTCTTGAATCATGACTCTTCTGTCTCCACTTTCTGAGAGCTGGGATCATAGGTCTGTGCCATCACGCCTGGCAAATCCTATGTAGGAATATGTATAGAGATAATTAAAGAGAGCTTAAAGGCGAGGTGTGGTTACACACATAATTCCAAAGTTTGGGAATCTGTGGCAGATCAATTTTAAAGGCCAGCCTGAGCTACATGAGAACCTGTCTCAAAAAGAAAAACAGAACCCAATAATTCTATGGCTATATGCACAACTTCTTGCCCATAGATATGCACTTCCTCTTCTCCACTTTCTAGATAGTTTTCTCATAATTGAACTGGAAAAAATGGCAATTGTAATAAAGGGGAATGGTGTCTCGTGGGCATAATTGGTTGCAATCATTTGACTGGCTGTGTTTAGTAGAAAAGAAATATATTTTTAAAGAGTTATGGTTAGGTAAGATGATATATGCCTGTAATCTCAGGACTTGAAAGGCAGAGACAAGCATATCTCTGTGAGTTCAAGGTCAGCCCAGTCTACACACAAAGTTTCAGTCGAGCCAGGGCCACATAATAAGACCATGTCTAAAACAACAAAAGATGCTTAGAAGAACTCTACAGTTTGGTTTAAAAGGGCAAGTGACTCAGTTTTAAGATTTGTGACAAGGCTAATGAGGTGGCACAGAGGGTAGAAGTATACAAATGGCAGGCAGACAGAAGAAAAATGCATGGGCTCTTTAGGATGCCAACTACTCCACACCTACTAGACTGGCTTGAATTACAAATTTGAATGAGAGTGCTGGGCAGCATGGCACATCCTTTAATCCCAGATCTGGGGAAGCAGAGGTATGCAGATCTATGAGTTCAAGGCCAGCCTGGTCTACAGAGTGAGTTCCAGGACATCCAGGACTACACAGAGAAACCCTGTGTAGGAACAACAGAATTGAACTATAGGTGTTCATTGGAATGGAAAACACAGCCTCTTACGCTCTGCTGCTGCAAAACAGACAAACTAAAAGGCCCATGGCCTTCTGTCTGTAACCTGCTTTAGAACCACAGCCCCAGATTGATTAGTTCAAACTCTGAGCAAGCTCCTCCTTCATGCCAAAGATGAAGACTGTAGATGTGACTTCTGTCACCGTTTTTATAGGAAGTACGTCTTTTTCATCTATATCTTTACTCAATGGTTTCATATGTTATTTCTCTGGCACTGAGGTCAATTTAGTGCAGGGAGATACAGTTTACTGCAAAACTGTCCTGATCTGAGGTTGGAGCATTCATTCAGATTTTGCTGGCATGAGGTTAATGTTCAGGAAAAGCTATACCTAAGCATTGGTAAGAAGCCTAACGTGACTACATACACTTTCTTAGTGACACCAATGTTACCTTGTTTTGTTCAATATTTCAATCTGAAAGAGCAAATAGCAATAATTCCTAATTCTAATGACTGATGTAATCAATCAGTTCAACTATGTTGGGCATCTTGAATATAACAAAATAGACATAAAATCATTGCACATTAGGGAATCTTTGGATTTCTTTCTGAGGATTTATTGATATCAGTCAGTAATATCAGTCTTTGATTCCACTTAATTATCCATCTGGTGGTTTAAATTTTTGACAAAGTTTTCTTCCAGAAAAAGTAGATTTAAACCTGTGAAGAGAGGTTTTGAATATAGTTTAGACTTACACAATAGTATGTTGTTTTTATGTAATGTGGAAACAGACACAATTCTAAAAACTATCAAAACCTTATTCTAGTTCATTCTTCATTCCAGAAGATACACATTTAATCAAAATACAATTTGCCACTAATCCAGAATAAATCATTTCATATTAAATCCCAAATTCCAGGGCTGGAGAGATGCCTCAGTGGTTAAGAGCACTGACTACTCTTCCAGAGGTCCTGAGTTCAAATCCCAGCAACCACACGGTGGCTCACAACCATCCATAATGAGATCTGATGCCCTCTTCTGGTGTGTCTGAAGACAGCTACAGTGTACTTATATATAATAAATAAATAAATTTAAAAACAAAAACAAAAACAAGACAAAACCCAAATACCTGTCTTTGAATCCACAACATAGCGACATGAGGCAGCTCGGCTACAGTGTGAGTGCTGGTCAGCCATCAGTTACCCAGGGACCTTGGAAAAATAGCCTGACCTAGGTGGGCCCCAGTTTCTTTGTTTGAAAATAAAAAATGTTACTTTTTAAGCATATTGTATTTATGGCACAAAATGATGGATTTCATAGTGACAGTTTCATGCAGGTGTTGCGTGTATTTTGATTTTATTCACCTTTCCTTATTATTCTCTTCTGTCCCCCACCCACAGTTCCCCCTCTGGTTTCAAGTCCTTTTGATAAATAAATTAATTAATCAATTAAGTAGGTTCTTTGAGACAGGGTTTCTTTATGTAGCCCTGGCTGTACTGAACTTTCTTTGAGACCAGAGACCTCTTTCTTGAACTCAGAGATCTGCCTACCTCTGCCCTCTGACTGCTGGCATTAAAGGCATGTATCCTGCCTGACTGCCTTTTTTATTTTTTAAATCTAAAATTCTACATAGAAGAAAATGTGGTATATTTCTGGGCTTAACTTATTTTAAGACAATAGCACCCCAGTCCCACCATTTTCTGCACAAAGGTGATCTCATTCTTCTTTACAGTTGCTCACTACTCTGTTGGACACATGAGCCATCTTCTTGTGTCACTCATGACAGGTGTGTAGGCTCAGTCCTCTGCTTAGGTGCTGTGCAGGTGTCGCAGACTTTGCCCTCTACGTCAGTTCTGGTTTCCGGTTTCTGAGGAACATCTGACTGTACTCTCTGACATCCCTACCTAGTGTAGAGGGGACCCCTCCTTATTTCATCCTTCCCAGTGTATGTTATTGGTTTTCCTACATTATAATCATAATGTCGGTGTGAGAGGAAATCTCAATATAATCTTGATTTGTATTCTGCTAATGGCAAAGAATGGCGAGTACTTTTTCATAATTTATTGGCATTGGTACTTCTTCACATAAGGATCCTTTGATTCATTTGCCCACTTATTGATCAGTTGTAGACTATACGAAGAACTTTTAAGAAACCGATTTGTTTCAGACTCACTGTAACCTTACTGTTCAGTCTGCCATTTCTTCCATGATGCTAATTTATGTGTTAACTGGAGGAAGGATGCTTGTGTCTTATGACAACTTTCCAAAATTGAATTTGAGAGATGAAACCAAGTTCTATTAAAATGTTATAAAGCCAGCTGTGGTGACACATACCTATGATCCCAGAAGTTAAGAGGTGGGAGCAGGAGGATTATGATGAGTTTGAGGGTATCCTCAGCTACAGAATGAGACCCTATTTCAGAAAACAAAACTCAAATGTTTTTAAGGCTAATCCACTCTCTCCTTGTTTTCTTTGTATGTTTGAAGCAAGGTGCTTCTATATAAACGAAGATGGAAGATAGAGTGTTCAGAGATGGACTACTCTGAGAACTAAAGAGAAGTCAGTAAGAGTAAGATCCAAGTACAAAGGAAGGAGAAGGGAGGACATTGTATTGAGGGTACAACATGAGCCCTGATGTGTGCTGGGGATGGCATGCTGCTGCATTAGGGAGTTTTGAGGCACACAGCTATAATGCTGGTGTTAGCCAAGGGATGGGGCCCAGTATATTGGAAAATTGGATTCCAGGCTGATTCATTTATAACAACATACAGTGAGCAGGGCAGTGATGGCACACACCTTTAATCCCAGCACTTGGGAGGCAGAGGCAGGTGGATTTCTGAGTTCGAGGCCAGCCTAGTCTACAGATTGAGTTCCAGGACAGCCAGAGCTACACAGAGAAACCCTGTCTCGAAAAAAAAAGAAAAAAAGAAAGAAAGAAAGAAAGAAGAAAACAGCATTCAGTGAGCTGAACCCAGGTCCTCCGGAAGAACAGTAAGCATGCCTTCTTCCCCCTTTCCCCAGCCGACAGGGTTTCTCTGTGTAGCCCTGGCTGTCTTGGAACTCACTCTGTAGACCAGGCTGGCCTCAAACTCAGAGATCCATGCCTCTGCCTGGGATTGCTTTAGACAAAGTAAAGATAAATTGTGTTTTTCCAAAGAGGCAGATGGGAATGTAAAGTTCATCAAATGTGAAGAATCAAAGGCTACTTCTAACAAACTGCTTATCAGCAAGGACCATACTGTGACTCCCTGGGGACTCAGCACCTTAATTCTGAGTGCCAGGATTAGAGGTGTGCACCACCACCAGTAAGCACCCTTAACCACTGAGCCTCCATTACAGCTCCCGTGTTGAAATTTTATCTTACTTTTTTTCCTACAGGGGTTGATTGAAATTACTTCATATTTTTATACAAAACAAAATATCTGAAAACTAATAACTTAGAGCAATTAGTATCAATTGTTAGGTCTAGTAAGGGTTACTGGATTTCCTAGTTGTGTTGAGTGAGATACCCAGTGATGGCTGCTGGATTTCCAAAGCTCCTGAAATACTCAGTAGTTGTTTTAAATTTTGTAGTTGTAGATTTATAGCAAGGTGGGGATTATTCTGGCTAGGTATACTGCAGTGGCCGGTCATGTGACCAGTCACAAGTCCTATGGGTACAGAGTCCCCAGGGAGTCACTGCATGGCTCTTGTTGATATTCAGGGAGTGAGCAGTTTGTTTGCTGAAGTAGCCTTTGCTTCTTTACGCTTGTTGAACTTTACATTCCTATCTGCCTCTTTAGAAGAACAATTTATCTTTACTTTGTCTAAAGCAAAAAGCAGAAGTTAAGAACATTGCTATACAAGATCTTAACATCATCACATACTTTGATCAAGACCTCCATGGTCACACCAGGAGATAAAGGTAAAAGGTCCCAGGCTCCACCTTCCACGAGAAGCAATAATTGAATATTCCCAAATAGATGTTTTGCCTTTTGTTAAGCTGTACAATTTCAACATGTCCGTTTGTGGCTGTTTGGGAATGTCCCAGCTTTATCTGTAGCCATCTGTCTAGGTTGTCTGACCAGGTTCAAGTTCGATCTGAAAAGTAAAACCTCCTTCTGTCCGCAGGCTTGTTGATTTGTGGACATGTGGGCTTCCTAACTAAAATCTGTTGGAATTGTTAGATGAAGAACGTGTTGGTTATAGTGTGTTAGGAGAGGGCTGGGCAATTGTCATCATTTCTGCTGGTAGAGTTTCTGAAAGAAAAGTCAGCTCCTTTTGTTCAGAGAGAGATTTCATGTTATCTGTGTTTGCAGGCTTTCTGGCTCACATGCCGGAGGAATCCTTGCTGCGGGGGTGTTTTCATTTTCTCGCCTAACATGGCAGTGGTCCATTGCAGCTGAGGTTTTTAGCTTAAACAATCTGTTTGTGGGTCTGCTCATGGCGCTTACTGTGCGTTTTGAGGAGGCAACAGCCGCAGAGGAGAGATCAAAGGTAAGCTAGTTTGATCAAAGTGAAATCGGTTTTTGTTTCAATTTCTAGGCAGAAATGTATTTCTTTTTAACTTTGGTTTAGACCACACTCATCTGTTCTGATTCCTGTCAGGGGGAATCTGGGCAGGTGGAGAGACGGTCACACTCGGTCCCTTTGCTAGGAGTGGGACCCTGGTAGCTTTTAAGCTTGGGACTTTCCCCTGCTCAAGAGTTCAGAGGTTTTGAAGAATGAGAAATATGGAGTGTCTAGTGAGTCCTGGGGGAAGAATGTGTTTGGTTTGTACACCACTGAGTGTGTGTGTTGTGAGGCCAAGCTGTGGATGGATCACCTTAAGGTAACGTCATGTAGTACATCGATTCCTCATTAGTTACAGGGAAAATCACAGCTATAAATTAGTTTTAGCCAGGAGAAGAGCATCAAATGTAAAAACCCAAGTAGTTAAGAGATCACCACTACAGTCATCTGCAACGTCAAGGAGCCTTGTCTTCTAAGTGCTTATGAGCTCCGTGCCTTCGAAAGGCTGCATCGCCTTGGCTCAGGGCAGCTTGCTCTTAGACTAGGAAACAAAGGCTACCATAGGTTAATTGTGGTTCCCATAAATCTCCATGCCTTAGAGTGCTTTGTTTAAAACAACCTTTTCTGAGCATGTTAAAGAAAAACCCTTGATACATACATAGGTACCATGTGCTCATTTGGGACATGAGCAGGCTTTCTTGGGCTCAGCCATAGGGACCATGGTGGCAGCCTTAACTCCAAATACAGAGAAAAGTGGAAATGTATAGCCAAGGAGCTGGCAGGGAGTCAGGAAAGAAACCTGACAGGAAGTATAAAGATAAAGGGAGATTTTGGTCAAACCAAATTCTTGTGAGGGAGCAGGCCCTGGATGAGCTGTGGAGCTGTGGAAGGTGGGATGTGGGAATGGGGGGTGCTCAGGATCTGCCCTGCAATTGGATAGTAGAGAATCATTCAGAGGGCCTAATTGCTGTGGTTAAGGAGATCTGCCATCGCTTATGAAACAACTACATGTTCAGTAGCAACAAAAAGCCTCCTATGTGATAACCAAAGTTCTGAATAAAATTTTATTTATTTAGTAGGGTAAAGCAGAATTGTTGAATTTTAATGACAGATTTCAGTTCAGAATAATACAGTACCCTGTTACTGGTCATCATTGTAAGGGGCTTCCCATGGGTCACTTCGAAGACAGTCTTAAGGTCAAACTGGAGGGTTTTATGAGACTGGGGGAAAAAATTACCCAAACGACCACTGATAAATATTAGTGACTGGCCAGGTGGTGGTGGCACATGCCTTTAATCCCAGCATTTGGGAGGCAGAGGCAGGCAGATTTCTGAGTTCGAGGCCAGCCTGGTCTACAGAGTGAGTTCCAGGACAGCCAAGGGAAACTCTATCTTGAAACCGCCCCACCCCCCCAAAAAATTAGTGACTGTATTAGCATGGTTGTTGGCATCTCAGGGCTTGGCTCTAAGTTGGCACACAGAGGCTGTGCACATGCATTAAGGGTTTTTTACTGTTATGTTTAGAATTTTGGGTAGATTTGACGTAGTGTTTCTTTTTTTTTCTCAGATAGCAGCCATTGGTGCTTTTTCGTGTGGCCTCAGTTTGTGTAATCAGCACACCATAGTTCTCTATATCTTATGCATAGTACCCTGGATTCTTTTCCGACTTTTGAAAGAGAAGGTAGGTTTACTTTTTTTTTAATTGTAAAAGTTAAAATTCATACTATTTCACACAGTTTCAGTTCAACATTTGTGTTATTTAAAAATTTAGGGCTTCAGTGTTTCTTGAATTTTATGTAAAGCATAAGTGACCCGAGGCTTTAACAATATTGACTTTAAAAAGAGGATTTACAGAATTATGCAGTATTGATTATGGTGGTGTCTAGCTGACTCCATAATCTTCCTCATGATTGTTGACAGCGCCTCAGTGCACAGGGGCAGAAGGGACTGGGAACAGCAACATCACCTTTCCTAACTGGTTTTCTTGCACATCCTAAGATTCAAACAGTCAAGTAGCAATGCTTCGGGCCTTCAAGTGCTGAGTCCTGTGTGTGAGGCCAGCTGCTGGAGGCTAACACACAGCAGATGATGCCTGCTAATGTGAGCTCACTGAACTCACAGACGATAGTCCTGTGTCCTCAGAATCTAAGAATTCCTCCTCATACCTGAAAACCCTCCATTTGCTTTTTATCTTCCTTTGGAAAAAAACCATTAAGGTAAATTAAAATGACAGAAAGCAATTCAGGAGACTTTCCTTTTGGTAGACACCGGGAGTAGGCAGGTAGTGAGTTAGCCCTGGACTCTGAGAAGATAAATGTCCTTAAATCTGTCAGTGTTCTTCTAGAAGGTAAACCACACAGGGCGGAGCTGGGTGGTCACTTTGTTTACTGTTTCTTTGTTAGGAACCTCAGTGATATTCATTTTATTATTTGTTAATTATACCTAACTACAGTCAGAATTGCAATAGAAAACACATAAAGCATATAATAAAATTATTATGCAGAAATAAGTAAATAATTATACTAAAGCTTTAAATAATTGTATTTACTGTACTTTAACACATCTTGGTAACAAGGCAAAAAGGGGTAATGTGGAGATTATAAAATTCTTATTATGTGATTAAATAGAAAGGAGACAATAGTTGACAAAGAACAACTTTTTCTTAGAATTTACTTCTGTGACGTCAATTGAGTAAGTCCTTACATGGGGGATATTAAACAGCTTAACCAGCAGCATATTTTTAGATAGTTGTTTATTGAGGTTTGGTTCTTTGACACAGGGTCTCAGGGGGGTTAACAGTAGTTTTATAGAGTATACAGAAAGTTCTTTAAATATTGCTTTGTGATATAAACCCTTGGTGAAGACATAACTAGGTGCATGCCTATAATCCCAGCATTCAGGAGTGTGAAGCAGAAGTGAAAGTGTAAGGCCAGTGTAGGCTACACAGAGAGTTTGAAGTCAGCCTGGACTGCAGGGAGTTCGAGGCCAGCTAGTGTTACATCCCAACATAAATGAATGTAAAGTAAAGAGGTAACATTTAAAAGTATAATTCAGCTGGGCAGTGGTGGTGCACACCTTTAATCCCAGCACTGGGAGGCAGAGGCAGGCAGCTCTCTGAGTTCAAGGCCAGCCTGGTCTACAGAGTGAGTTCCAGGACAGCTAGGGCTACACAGAGAAAC
>NW_022196915.1:35180633-35198179 GCF_008632895.1 Mastomys coucha
AGGCACCTGGATGGGGGAGGGGAGCGGGCACCTGGATGGGGGAGGGGAGCGGGTACCTGGACGGGGGAGGGGAGGGGGCATCTGATGGGGGAGGGGAGCAGCTTTATTCTCTGAAAAGAACCTGTCAGTTGACTGGAAGAAGAATCATGTAATTTGTGTAAAGTATCCAGGACTCAGAGTTAACAATTAGAGAGCCTGGGCTAAGGACCTATTACAATGTCCTCGGGTAGGCTACTGATGACAACTGTGACTCTTCAACACCCCTCTTTCATTTCATTTCTGTTAATAGCAGAAGGGAAGTCAAAGGGACCTCTATAGTAATGCGTGTGTGTGCATGTGCATGCTTCTGTATGTATTCGTATGTGCATTTACATTGAGACCTGATCCCCGTCAGACAATCACAGTGTACCACAGAATAAGGAAACTCTCTCAATCTGTCTGGAACAGTCCTCATGTAATTGCCCCTGCTTATTTCTCATACAAAAGGAAAACAGTGTAACAATGGCTTCTTTCCATTCTAAATTCAACTTTTTAAATGGCTGTTCCTCTAGAAATGTAAACATTCACTTCCCTAGACCCACATTTAAGAACAGCCACGCCTGTTGTCAGATGAGCTATTTCTGCTTTCCTGCCGTCGCTTTTATGTATCTTGTTTCTGCTGTAGAAATCACAAATGAGATCAGTGCTATAACAAACACTTCATTTTCAATTAAGGATGTTTATTTGCAAATGCAGAGAGAACTCGGCTGCTTGTTCTTCTGCCGATCCTGAGTCCTGCCTCTTATTCTCATTCTCTCAGATGGATTTCTTGTTTTTGTAAGGGAAAGAGTTGGTAGTTTCTAGTTAAGATGTTTGTAAGAGATCCCCTTTCCCACTTAATAAGGCAAACAAGGCTTGAATGTCTCTAGTATACCAGAATTCACATTGTTAGGACTTAATCTTTGAACGTTTCATATTGTTTGTTTTAGAAATAAATATAGAGGTGAAGGGTTCCTCCAAGTAGAGCATATGAGACAGCATGGTTATCTGTAACAGCAAGGTCCACCAAAGGTAGACAGACAAGAGAAATGTGGATGCCCCTGGCGGCCTATGAAAGCTAGCTTTGTTTACACCAAATGCTTGCATGAAATATTCAAAGCTCTTGGGAAGAATCTGTGTACTTGTAATAAAGTATACATTAAAGGCCCTTCTGATGACAGTAGGGAAGTGAATTAGCCTTAAAATAGTGTTAGGAGGCAAATAACAAGCAGTTGCTGCAGAGTGGGTCATCTCAGCTGTGCAATGCTGCATGCCATGCCATGGATTAAATGTAAAACACACACTATGCTTGATTCTCATATATCTTTGCTAATATTTGCTTCGCTTAGGTTTTGCCACCAAAAGGAATCCAGGCTGATGAAATTTTCTAGTAATCTGCAATAATCAGAAGGTTTAACATAGTCTTCTGCGGTGACTTAACATAAATTGAGAGATCAGCCTTAAGCAAACACATTTGATGTTTCCCTTGATGTGTTTTTGAAGTTCCAGGATGAATGGACTAAAGTAACACATCCCTGCTGTGTCTCCTGTACAGGAACTCGCCCTCACCTCTCTGGTGAGGCTGGCTCTGGCCTTCTCTGCTGGCCTGCTGCCCTATGTCTACCTGCCTGTCTCGTCCTACCTCAGTCACGCCCGCTGGACCTGGGGAGACCAGACGACACTGCGAGGGTTTCTGACACATTTCCTCAGGGAAGAATATGGAACGTTTAGCCTGGTAAACTTATATGTAAAGTCCTGCCAAGGAAGGGAACAAGTGCTGATGCTTGAGTGCTCAGTCTGGGCCGTGACTGACAGACAGCAGATAGCACTGTCATTCTAGGTACCAGATTAGTCCCATGGAGTGTGGCTTCTTACCTGTACAGTTTATTGTGACAAGAGCATACCCCTGCTCCCCCCTGCCACTACATACACACACACACACACACACACACACAGGCACTTTTTTTTAAACATTATGAGCCAACATCTTATTACACAGCATAGGCTTGTACCCACCTTATATCCTCATGCCTGTTTCCTGGGTACCAGGCTGTAAATGTGTACCCACATTCAGCAAACATTTCCTTTTCATTTATTTTTCAATTTTTAAAAGTTTGGTTATTCTTTTTAGGTGCATGGCTGTTTTGCCTGCACATATATCTGCTCACCATGTGTGTGCATTGCTTATAGAGACCAGAAGAGGATGTTGAATCTCCTGGGACCAGAGTTGCAGACAGTTATAAACCACCATGTGGGTGCTGGGAATCAAACCTAGGTCCTCTTTTAATCACTGAGCCATTTTCTCTAGCCTCATGATTTCCTCTTTAAAAAACCTACTTGATAATAGTATCTGTGTTACTGTTTAATTTTAAATGGAAAATCTATCAGTGCTCAGAAAATGTAAGCTCGATAAATTAGAAATGCCGTTCTTAAGAAATTCAACGTCTTTGCTTCCCAAAGACGTTGTAGCAGGGAAGATAAATAGAACCGCAGTAAAGGATAAAAGAAAGGGGAAATAGACAATAGGTTATTGTAATATAGACACTGGCATTGGGGTTTTCTAATGGGCCTTGTACTCTGTGTTGTTTACGAGAATAAATTTCTGGGCTGGAGGGATGGCTTAGAGGTTAAGAGCAATGGCTGCTCTCCCAGTGGTCCTGAATTCAATTTCCAGCAATCACATGGTGGATCATAACCTTCTATAATGAGATCTGGTGCCCTCTTCTGGTGCACAGGCATACGTGCAGGGAGAACATTGTAACCTAACAAGTTAATACATAAATCTTAAAAAAAGAAAGAAAATAAATTTCAGAAGCATATGTGATATCACTGGCAGAATTCCAAACCTCAAAAACTGACGTAATTGTTCAAAGCTATGTGCAAGAGAGGTGAAGCCTTCTGAAAAGTGGAGGAGAGGCCAGGCAAGATGACATACAGGCTGAAGCAGAGGGTCATAAGTTCAAGGCCAGCAGGTGATAGATAGTGAGGCTGTCTGAATGAATAAATAAGTAAATACCTAACAAAGTAGGAATAATTAGGAAAGGAGGGGCCTGCAAGTCTGTGGGATACCTGATGGTACTGATGCGGTTTCCTTCCTTTGTCTCCTTTTGCCTTTGTTTGCTTTTAAAGGCAGGGTCTGCCCATGGAGCCCAGGCTGGCCTAGAACTCACTGTACTCCTGCCCCAGCCTTCCAGTGCTGGGTTCAAAGCCTATGCTTTTATGTGTGTGTGTGTGTGTGTGTGTGTGTGTATACACATATATATCATATCTAAGACATGTTTCATTGTAAAAGACATTAATAAAGTAATCATTGTTAATTACTATTTGATATAGGGAGTTTCTTTACATTTATATTCTTGTTTCCTTAATATTGGTTTAGTCTATAAAAATGTAGATCGAAACCAACAAAATGGCCCAGCAGATGAGAGTGCTTGCTCCCAATCCCTGAATTTAAACCCTAGATCCTTCACAGGGGGAGAAGAGAATTGACTTCTGCAGATGGTGGCCATAGTGACCATGGAGTCCTGCCTTGCACACATGTACGATAAATAGATGCAAGGTTTGGGGGTTGTTTGTTTGTTTGTTTGTTTGAGACAGGGTCTCTCTGTGTAGCCCTGACTGACTGGAACTCAATCTGTAGACCAGGCTGGCCTTGAACTCACAGAGATTCACCTGCCTCTGCCTCTGTCAGACACTTCATGTGAATTCAGATCTTTTGGTTGTTCCACGTTGGTTTTTCAGAAAGTGTAGATGGAGGGTACTTCCAGATTTAAGATTCGTGTCATCCACACATTGTTGAGAAATGTGCGCTCTCAGATTATAGTGCACTCTCCTTAAAGCCCTAAGAACAGAGAGAGGCTGCAGCAGACATGTTAAGAGAGGGTGAGTTCTCTGTGGGCCAGCTCATACCTCTTGGAACAGTTGAACTGATTTTTAACTGGTTATCCTAAAAGCTTCCTAGTGGGTGCCTGGTTCTGAAAGCTTCAGACAAAGGAAAATGTTGGGTTGTATATTTAAAATATGGAGCTCTAAGTCAAGGTCATTAAAAATGTAGTCGTTTTACAGAGCTTTGATTTAATGCTTATACAAATGAACTCTCCTGTGTTTAGGCCAAATCTGAAGTAGGATCGAGCGTGTCTACAGTACTGCTGTGAGTATGATTTCAAAACTATCTTAAATGAATTTTCTCCTAGCTATTTCAAATGATGTGGGGAGATTTCTTATTAGTTCCTTTCTTAAGAAGTATGTCTGAAAAGTAGTTTTCACCTCCACAATTAATAGCTGCTTATGCACACTGTATTGCCAAGTGCTTTAGCTTTCCACTAAGAGAAGGCTTGAGGCAAGCCGCATCACAGCAGTGAGGCTAGTGGGAGCCTGGCCAGTGCCTAAACCCACACATTCTACCTGCATGTAAAATTGCCCATACGGTGGTGCCTGAAAATGACTTGCTCTTCCCTATGGTTTCCTATTATCTTTCTCTTAGGGACGTTGTTGGAGCATTGCATTCATCACAATTTGAACAATTTCTTGTTATTTTGGCTTGAATTCTGCTCACTTAATCCTTAAGAGCTGAGTGTATGTACTATCTCTTATGACTCCCTTTTGACTGTCGTAAGCTTTATTTTTGACTTTCATATTTTTAACATCCAACCTTATTAGAACCAGCTTAAGCAAATATATGTCATATGTATTAACCAATGGTTTTCTTTGAAGAATGGATTAATGTTTGCTTTAAAACCTACAGAGATTAAGGCACTTGAAAACTATCCGTGTCAACTTTAAAAATTATCAATACAAATTATAATTCTTCAAATATAAATTTTAGAATAAAAATAAGTTTTGATGACATTAAAGTGGTCTCTTAATTTTTGGTTTGGAATTCTCTGGGCTATGTAAAAGAAAGATCTACCTACCTACCCACCCACCCACCTACTTACCTGTCTGTCTGTCTATCTATCTATCTATCTATCTATCTATCTATCTATCTATCTATCTATCTTTTTATCTATCTATCTATCTATCTACCTTTCTTTCTTTCTTTCTTTCTTTCTATTGTTGATCTTTTATTTGTCTGTCTGTCTGTCCATTTGTCTGTATGTCTTCTAACTTAGACAAGGCTTAGCTTTGTAGCCCAAGCTAGCCTGCAACAAGCAGTCTTCTGTCCTTAGTTAGAGTTACACACCTGTGCTCCCATGCTCAGTGGTTCTCAACTCCCTTTATTTATTTATTTTTTTTTTTGGAGTTAGGGTTTTAGTATATAGCCCAGGCTACCCTTGAACTCAAAATCCTTCTGTCTCAGCTTCTAGAGTGTTGGTGTATCTCTATCTTTGATATTCTTTGTTTTTAAACTTTTTGTACTATTCCAAAATAGTATATATAATCATAGACATTTTGAAATACAAGTAAGCAAAAATAAGAAAGTTACATGACTAGTAAGTTCAACATCCAGAGATAAACACTGTTACTAATTCATTAATATTTTGTGTGTATTTTGCATTCTTTTGTAATTTTTTAAAATGGATTCATAAGATACATACAATTTTGTTGGTCTCTTTTCACTTTCCAGCAGATTTTGAAAATATTTCTCTGCTGTACTTACTTTTCTCACAACTAGTTTATGATGTTTCCTCTGATGTTTGACTCGGATTTTTATAGCACTTCGTTCTCTTCTCCTATGGAGAAGTGGAGGAGAGGCAGGTGGAGAGAGCCAGTCTCCACTGTGGACAGCCTTTGTCCGTGGCTCTGAGCTTTCCCGGCCTTCTGCTTCTCCCCATGTAGAAAGACTCACTGCTCGCTCTTTTCTGCCTTCCCGGATTACTGCTCTATTTCCCCTTGGCAAGTCCCACATGAACTCCAAAGAATTTTCAAGAGTAACCTAGACCATGCACCCAGCTTGTTTAAGTTGTATAAAAGTCATCTGTTGGGGAACTTGTATAAGCTGCCAGGTGGTATATGTAGAAAAGGGCGACACAGGCGATGAGCATTCACACCCACACATGAACCGTGATCATGCAGGTTGGAGACAGACCCCTCACACTCTGAGTGAGATAATTTCTGAACTTGTTTCAGGTTGGTGGGTTGCTGTAAAGGAGATGCATAATTTACTTACAAGAAAAGCCTCCGAAACGATGGAACGTAATCACCTACCCTCTCCCAGTCAAGCAAAATAGGTCTTTTTCCCACGCATATCTGTAAATTGCAATTCTGTATAAGGAAATTACTGAACCTATCCTTGGGCAATGGACATCTTTTAGAGTTTACATTTAAGCAGCAGATCTCTAAGAATTAATTCTGAGACTGACTTCATCTCTTTAGAAGAAACAGACTTCACACAAGAGTCAAATTTTCACATGTGTTTGTAAATGAGGGAGGTCAGCTTCTCATGGCGCTGTTCTCCATTAGTAAAATGCTCATTGTGTGGCTCTGGTAATTACGGCATCGCATTTTCTCCAGGAAAACTGCCAGTAGGGAGAGTGAATTCTCCATAGTATGTAGACCTGTTTCTTTTTATAGAAATTAGTGTGCTGATCTTAGGGCTCAGCACTTGAAACTGCTTGCTAGCTAATGGAAGAATTTAGCTCAGTTATACAAAATAAGATGAACACATCTCTCAAACATTCCCCAAAACAAATAACATGGAAAAGAAAGAAGCCGCTTCAGAGAGAAGGGCAAGTCCTCCTCTTGGCCCTTTGCTCCTTCATAACTAGAGCTTTATAAAAGAGTTTAATGTTTATTTCAGTTGCTAAATCTCCAGTGACAACAGAAACTATCCAAAGTTCAAAATCACTTCTCACCTGAGCCATTAGGAAGCTCTTATACTCTACACTGTCAGTCCTGAATCCCATGTGCTGAGAGCTAAGCACAACAGTCAGAGAATGTCTTAGAACTGTTGGACATTTTCAGTGATAACTCTCACCCCCCAAAACATAATTTTAAAATATGACCATAGTCCTTAGAGCATCTCAGTGTATAATTGAAAGTATTACTGGTAAAATATTTTGTTTGAAATTTACTGAGTAAATTCTTTCATGCCAACAATAATGTACTTTGTTTTGTTTTTCAGTTCACAGATAATAAATATGAAGACTGAACTTTCATTCAATATCCAAGCTCTTGCCGTTTGGGCAAATATATGTTTAGTTAGAAAGTGAGTGATGCCCCCTTCGCTGCTGCATTTCCCATGTTCTTTGTTGAATCTGTGTTTTAAATATCACTATAGAGTGCTGCCAGCATTGCTTTAGATTTAGAATAAATGACTCCTGATCTTTTCTATTAAGATTATAGATATAGATGTAGATATAGATATAGATATAGATGTAGATACTGTTTCTTGATATCTTGTTTTGTCTTATGATTACAAGTAAGTGACTTAAAAGATTTGAGCATCTCAAACCCTGGATTTGATCCATTCCTCTGCCATAGTTGATACTATTGTTGACTTATATAATCCCTCCAATAATTTTAAAAAAGAAAAAGCCTTCTTCTCAGGCATGGCACATGCCTATAAGCCCGGTGTGTAGGCAGAACCACCGTGAGTTTGAGGCCAGCTTACATAATAAAACCCTGTTTATATTTTATTCATTTACTTTCTGTTCAGTTGAATGTATTTGTTCATAAATCTACACACACACACACACATATGTGTGTATATATATCTATATTTATCTATCTATCTATCTATCTATCTCCTTCTCTCTCTATATATATATATAGTTTGATTTGCTTCACAGTTAACATCTTCCCATATTAAAGAAAAACCAAAAAATAAAAGACCCCTTTGTTGTTTAAATGCCTGTATAATATATTCCATTTTGTAATCATGGGGAAAATTAATTTATGTATCATTTGTGGTGCTGAGGAATGAGTCCAGGGCCCTGTACATGCATAGCAAGTATCCTACCACCGGGCTGAGCTGTATCTGCAGATGCACTGGGAAATTAAGTGTTCTCCTGTTTCAGGCTCATTAAATTGCTCCCACTTTTCCACTCTTTTTTGTTTGTTTGTTTTGGTTTTTTTGGTTTTTTTCGAGACAGGGTTTCTCTGTGTAGCCCTGGCTGGCTGTCCTGGGACTCACTCTGTAGACCAGGCTGGCCTTGAACTCAGAAATCCACCTGCCTCTGCCTCCCAAGTGCTGGGATTATAGGCGTGCGCCACCACCGCCTGGCGCAACACTTTTCCACTCTTATAAGTAGTACTAAAGCACTCATGGGTTGGCGTTTATTTGCATTCCTGGTTATTGCTTGAAGATGTGTATCTGGATGCTAGATCACTGAGCCAGTGAAATTAATAGAGATTTCCAAGTTACCTTCTTTTCTCAGGAATTGTAGTGTACTTTGTCTTGTCACAGCTAAATTCTTCCTTTGAAATTTGCCATTTTAAACCTTTATTTTTTTAGCAGAAACGTGTGTGTGTATTTTCATGTGCTTGATGACTACTTTTATTGGACAGGGCTGCTAGTGTGGGCGCCTTCTGTGCGTTCCCATCTGCTCCTGCACCACTGCAACTTAACTCGACTGCAGTGTGTCTGCTACTCTTCTGGCCTCACCTGTTCCACAGAGATTTTGCTCGTTCTTCTTAAAAATAAAGCTTTAAAGCTACATGTATCCCCCTGTACTTTAAAGCTATGTGTCTTACTGATATTCATACACGTAGGTAATTCTGGATGCATCTTGGTTTTTGTAGGGACAGGCGGAAGTCATCGGTAGTATGGCTTTTCACTGGAATGCTTTGTGTGTATTCATTATTCTTCGCTTGGAGAGCAAATTTAGATATTTCAAAACCACTTTTCATGGGTGTGGTAAGTTTTAATTCAATATGTCTTTTAAACAGTAAATTTGTGAAGATTGCACAAATTTTTCCTTCACGAACCTTGTTAAACGACAAACTAATTCAGAACTAGTGAATATATAATATATACACATAATCCCAGCACTAGGGCGACTGCGGCAGGAGAGCAAGGCCAGTCTTTGTCACATAGTGAGTTCGAGGATATCCTGAGAGCTATGAGATCCTGCCTCAAAATAAGCAAGCAAGCAAGCAAGCAAGCAAGCAAATGTATTGTTTAGTTAACAGAGTAGTTAAATTAAAAACAAAAAAAAAGATAGGCTTAATAATTTTGTGTGTGCATTCTTGCAAATATAGGAAACAGCTGCATTTTGCCTGGAATTCCTGTTAGAACAGCAAAAGAGCTGTGGGGGGGCGGGGAGGAAGGGACCCCTGTCATGTCTTCTTATATCAGCTCTCTCAAGCCGATGCAGACATGCATGCTGCAAACATGCATGATGCTTGTGTTTTTTCTGGCAGCCATCTCTGACATAGAGATAAGGACTTTTGTTTGTGTTTTTTTTTATTTGATACAAGGTTTCACTGTAGCCCTATAGTCTTTCTATAGCCCTGTCTTCCCGCTTCCGGTTTCTGAGTGTAGGACCACAGTCATGGACTGTCCATCCTGATTCTATTAGTTCTCATACTAGACACCTTAGATGTAAAGTAACCCGGTTTTGAAAGCTGACCCCGCCTAATCTTCTGCGTGTATGTTCTCAAAATCTAATAACCGGTGTTTTACTTGACCCTCTAAGCTTTGAACCAAATGAGAAAGAAGAGAAGCTCCTCTGAGCTGGTGGGTGGTCACCTTAAGTACTGGGGATGCTGAGACTAGAGGATGTAACTTCTTCCTGTGAGCAAGGGGCTTGTGTGCTGTCTTACAAGGCAGGCAGTCCTAGCCACCACTTAAAAGCAGTGCTGCATACCAGTCAGCCCCACCCAGTGGAGCCTCCAGGAGAGTCCACTGCGGACCAGCTCTTCTTGTGAGTCGCTCACTTTCTTGACACAGGCAGGGAAAGAGAAGGCTGTGTTGGCTCAGTGAAAGCTGCCAGTTCTCTATGGACCAGTCTCACTCATCCCACAAAAAGACACCTGGGAGTAGATAGGGAAAGGAAGAAGTGCTGTTTCTCCCCAGAGGAGAGCCAAGTCAGTGCTGGATCACCTCCACCTACTCGAGTGGAAACGAAGCCTGCGGTTCTGAGGAGACTCGGGGCACATGCCCAGTTAGGAAGAAGGAACACTGGGAAACTGGGAAAGGAAATGACCCAGGGCTGGGCTGGAAAAGGGAATTAATGAAGCCTAATGATACTAAGTGTGGGCAGCTGAGTGTAAGTGAAAACTGTTGGGAATGATCACATAAACCTATCAGCTGGACAGACTGCATATCTCCTTCCAGGTGGAACGATTCTGGATGCAGAGCAACGCGGTGGTGGCCGTTCTCGCCGGCCTCGGTTTGGCCATGCTTGTGTCTGAGACTAACCGAGTGCTCAACTGTACTGGGATTCGGAACCTGGAGTGGCTGTCAGCAGCAATTTTTGTGGCTTATCAAGTGTACTCAAATTACAGGTAACAACGCATGGCTACCTTCCTGGAGAGTGGTACTTACATCCGAGACATCGGACCCTAGAAATCTTAGGACTGCTCTGGTTCCTTCTGATTTCTAAGGTCAGCCAGTGAAAAGACCTGGGCATGATGCCTGGGTCGGGAAACAAGAGTGGAAGCCATGCACTTGCCTCTAAAGAACTCGGGATACACCTTGAAGAATCGTGGTATTATGTAAAATTTCATAGTTAAAATACCATTAGATGGAGAATGGAAGATTTGGGATTCTTGTATGTTCTAAAGTAATTCCCTTTATGTTGCAATTTTTTTCATCTTTTGAGGAATACCTGGCCCTTTGCCACTTAACTTTGTAGTAGAATATTCAGCATTTTAAAGTTAGGTTCCAAAAGGTAGCTATTACTGATGATAAGTATTACAGTTTTTTCAAAATTTTTAGATAACCTTACAATGAAAACTTCCTAGTAACCAACAAGTTGTTATTAAATGACAGTTCATGTGTTCCTATCAGTATCAAGTTACAAAAGCAGAAGACACAGCTCTTTAACTAATTCTGTGTAGCAACTTTGATTAGCATCATTTTAAAAGACTGAATTTTTCTCTTGAAACTTAACATTTTAAAATTATTTCTTGTGGGGCATGGTGGGGCATGGTGGCTCATGCCTTTAGTCCCAGCACTTGGGAGGCAGAAGCAGCCAGATCTCTGTTGGTTCCAAGCTAGCCTGATCTACATAAAGAGTTCCAGGACAACCAGGGCTACACAGAGAAACTCTGTCTGAAAATAGGTAAAGTAATAAATTAAGTAAGTAAATTTTTTGGGTTAGCATTCGAGCAGCAGGCTTTGTTTAGCATCTTCATACCACACACCATTGCCCTCTGTTCTCAGTCCCCTCCCCCTGCTCTTCCCTGAGCTTCTCCCTTCCATTGCCTCCTTGTTGTTGCCTTCTTTAAGAACTCTTTGAGGCTAGAGAGATGGTTAAGAGCACAGACTGCTCTTCCAGAGGTCCTGAGTTCCTTTCCTGGCAACCACATGGTGGCTCATAACCGTCCGTGATGAGATCTGATGCCCTCTTCTGCTGTGCCTGAAGACAGTGACAGTGTATTCATATACATAAAATAAATAAATAAATAAATCTTTTTTAAAGAGGATAAAAGAACTCCTCCCCTCTCATGACCCCTTTCTAGTTTTTTGACTTGCAAACACACATATATTTATACATATATACATTCTTACATACATACACATATATACATATGCGTGATATATGTATACTTACATATACATATCATATAAACATGTCCATAATGTACATATGTGTGTTCATTCATACAAAACATTATGACATATACACATATACATGCTTACATACATAAATATGTACATGCACACATAATTCTAGGTCTGCAATCCACTTGTGACAGAGCACTGCAGCTCTTGTCTTTCTGAGTGTGGCTGTTTAGTTTGTCGCAGTGATTTGCAGCTGCCTTCAATCTCTTGCAGATGTCATGATTTGATTTGTATCACTGTATAAAATCCCAGTGTGTGTGTGTGCCGCATTTTGATTCTCCACCTACCTGTTGATAGATTATGCTGCTTTCATTTCCTGACTAACGTGCGTGGTGCAGCTACATGCACGGATGTGTACCCATATCTGTTGTGATCATATACGGTCCTTTACTTCCGTGCTCAAGAGTCCTGTACTAAGTAATATAATTGCTCTAGCTTCAGATTTTAGGAAGTGTCATGCTTACTTCCTCTGTGGCTGCACAGGCTTGCTTTCCAAACGTGGTCAAAGATTCCTTTTTCCTTGCTTCCTTTATTCTTGTTGCTTGTTTTCTTCTGGCTAGAGTGGGACAGGACTGCCTAAGTCATTGGTTCTCAACCTGTAGGTCACGACCCCTTTGGGAGAGCAGATGATCCTTTCACAGGGATCATCTAAGAGTATCGGAAAACATAAATATTTACATTACTATTCATAATAGTAGCAAAGTTACAGTTACAAAGTAGCAACAACAATAATTTTATGACTGGGGGTCACCACAACATAAGGAAATGTGCTAAGGGGTCGCAGCACAGGAAAGCTTGAGAATCACTGCTCTGGGCTGTTCTAATCTGCATTTCCCTTGTGGCTGAAGATGGTAGACACTTTTTCAAGTATTTATTGGCCATTTGTATTTCTTCTTTTGAAAACTGTATCTAATTTATTAGCCCGTTTATTGATTGCAGTTCTTTGTTACCCGTATATTAACCCCCAGTCAGTGTGTGGTTTGCTCAACATTGTTTTTTAGTTCTCTGCTCTGATGGTTGTTTCCTTAGCTCTGCAGAAACTTCTTAATTTCATGTACTTCCACTTGTCAACTCCTGGGATTATTTCATGTGCTAATGGAGCTTGTTCAGAAAACCCTTGCTTATGCCTGTATTGTAGTGTTTTACTTGTGTATTCCTCAAGCAGTTTCAAAGTTTCAAGTCCTACATAACAGGCTTTAATGTACTTTCAGTTGTTTGGGGTGTGTGTGGAAAAAAATACAGATCTAGTTTTATTCTTCTAATACAGAAACCTAGTTTTTCTAGCATCATTTATTAAGCAAACTACCTTTTTTCCCCCAAATTTGTTTTTGATAGCTTTTTAAACATTTGGTGGCTATAACAGTATGAATTTATCTCTGGATCTTCTTCCTATCCTACTGGTCTGCCTGGCTGGTTTTGTTCCAATACCATGTTTTGTTTTGTTTTGACTGTGGCTCAGTAACACTAGACCAGCATTGTGCGAGCTCCAGCATCATTCTTTCCCTTTAGGATCCTTTAGTTATTCAAGGTCCTTTGTGCTTCTGTGTGGATTTTGGGGCCTTTTCTAACTTTGTGAGGAAGTCATTGGGGTTTTGATAGGCATTATACAAAATCAATTGGTTGTTTTAGAAACTATAGCCATTTTCATTTTATTAATTCTGCCTAATCACAAGCATGAGAAATCTTTCCATCTTTTAGTATCTCCATGAGATTCCTCGAATCTAAGTTTTTACTGTACAGGTCTCTTCTTCCTTGATTAGGGTGATTCCTAGATCTCTTTTAGAATGATTGTGAATGGGGTTTTTGTTGTTGTTGGTTTTGGTTTTACTGATTTCTTTCTTAGAAAGTTCAATATTGGCATATAGAAACCTGAGAGTGTTTCTATTCTATTCCGTATCCTGATGCTTTGCTGAAAATGTTTATCAGGTCTAAGTGTTTTCTGGTAGCCTTAGGGTCTTTTAAATAAAGAATCATATTGTCTGCAAATTGGGATAAATTGACTTCTTTCTGTTTGTGTGCCTTTTATTTGTTACTGTTGTCTGTGTGCTCTAGCTAAGACTTCAAGAGTCATATTGAATGTCCATTAGAGAGGAGAGAGTGGGCACCCCTTGTCTTGTAGGTTTTAGAAGACATTCTCTCAATGTTTCCCCCACTTACTATTATATTGTCTCTAGGCTATATACATAGCTTTTATTATGTTGAGATATGTTCCTTCTATTCTTAATAACTTTTATTATGGAGGAATGTTGAACGTTGTGACTTTTTGTGCATCAATCAAGATGATCATACATTTTATGTACTAAGCCTGTAGTTATACTCAGTTACTGATTTGTGTATGTTGTAACAGTCCTGCCTCTCTTGGGTTAAAACAACTCAGACATAGTACATAGTTTTCTTAATGTGTTCTTGAATTCAATTTCTAAGAATTTAAAAGATGTATTATTTTATTTTAAATTATGTATATGTGGGGGGATATATACATATTTGAGTACAGTGACCCCTCCCCCCCCAGATACTAGAGATATTGGATTGCCCTGAAGCTAGAGCTTTTGGGGCTTTTAAGCCATCCAGTATAGGTGCTAGATACTAAATATGGGTCCTCTCAGAAGGCAGAATGTGGCTCTTCACTGCTAAGCCAGTTTCCAAAACAAATGATTGGGAAATTTTGCACCCTTGAACACCAGGAAGTTGCTCTAGAGTTCCTTGTGCTATGTCCTTATCTGGTTTTAGTTTGGTAGTGCTTGTTCCCTTTCTGTCCTATAGAATAGTTTAAGAAACATTGATAAAGAATTGGTAGAATTCCCCCAGTGAATCTGTGTGGACAGAACTCTTCTTGATAGTAGAATTTTTATTACTTTCTCAATCTCTGCAGGTTTTTGGGTCTGTTTAAGTTTATGCTCTCTTGATTTAATCTTGGTAGGCCATATGTGTCTAGGAATTTATCTATTTATTCTAGATTTTCTAATTTTTTAAAAATAAGTTTTCAAAGTACTCCCTGATGATTCTCAGGATTTAGCTGGAATCTGTGGTAATCCTCCCCTTTTTAGTACAAATTATAGTCTGTCAGTCTCTCTGGCATCCCCACGCCCCTTTTTGGTAGGTTTGGCTATGGTTAGTCAGTCTTTAGTTCTGATAACTGTGGTAATTGTGCTTCCTTTTTTTTATTATTTTTTATTCCAGAAACTTTTTCATTTCCACCTTGATTTCTTCAATAACCCACTATTCATACAAGAGTATAATGATTAGTCTCCTTGTAATTTTGACGTCTGTAATTTTTCTTGGTATTGATTTCTAGGTTTTTTTTAAAGATTTATTTATTTATTTATTGTATATGAGTACACTGCAGCTGTCTTCAGACACACCAGAAGAGGGCATCGGATCCCATTACAGATGATTGTGAGCCATCATGTGGTTGCTGGGAATTGAACTCGGAACCTTTGGAAGAGCAGTCAGTGCTCTTAATCACTGTACCATCTCTCCAGCCCAATTTCTAATTTTATTATACTGTGACCTTACAGATATCTGAAGGTTTTGTTATTTCATATTTGGTATCTGGTTATACTTTGTATTTGTACTTGATTTTATGTCCTAGAATGTGATCTATTTTGGAGAAGGTGCCACAAATTGCTGAATGAGTATGTATCCTGATTTTGTTGCACATCTCTGTGTTAGGTCCATTTGACTCCTGTGTGGAGTTTACCTGTGACATTTCATTTTGTTTGGATGTTTTTAGCAGTGACAGTGGAACACTGGAATCACCTTCTGTCATTGTCTCAGGGTTTTTATGTCCACTAATGCTTGTTTTGCAAATTGAGACCCTTCCTCAACATATGATACATTTGTATTTGTAGTTGTTCCATCTTGATGAACTACTCTTTATTAATGATCAGTAGCCTTCCGTATTGCTTCTGACTAATTTGGATTTGGAGTCCACTTTTTGAACATCAGTCTAGTTATGCTAGCTTTTTCTTTTTCTTTCTTTTTTTCTCCACTTATGTCTATCCATTGGCTCTGTCTGTAGGTATCTTTAGCAATGTGAGTTTCTCTCTCCACTGTGTATAGTTCCTTTCAGTATCTTCTTTTATGCCTATTTTGGCAGTCATGAACTCCATCAGTTTGTGCTCACCTTGAAATTTCTTTTTTCTATATCAATTTTATTTGTTTGTTTAAAACAGGATTTCTCTCTGTACTGGAACTCACTAGTAGATTGGGCTGGCCTTGAACTCAATGATCTGCCCACTTCTGCCTCCCCTTCTGTTAGGATTAAAAGCGAGCGCCACCATACCCAGCTTTTTCCATCAATTTTTTAAAAACATTTATTTATTTATTATATGTAAGTATACTGTAGCTGTCTTCAGACACCCCAGAAGAGGGCATCAGATCTCATTATGGATGGTTGTGAGCCACCATGTGGTTGCTGGGATTTGAACTCAGGACCTTCAGAAGAACAGTCAGTGCTCTTAACCGGTGAGCCATCTTGCCAGCCCCCTTTTCCATCCATTTTCTTGCTTGGCAGTTATTTACTTTAGGAGCTTGAAAGCTCTGCTTCCATGCTTTTCTGGCTTTGAGGGTTGATGATGAAAGAGCCGATGTTAGCCTTGTGCTCTACCTGTATGTGGGAGGTGGTGTGTACCCTTCACAGCTTTTGTTATTGTTTCTTTGAGTTTTGACATATTTATGTTCTTGAGAGGTTCTTCTATGATCATGTGTGCCTGGGTTCTAGATGCTCCTTGTGTTTGAATGTCCACCTCTTTCTCTAGCTTTAGGCCATGTCCTGCTATCATGTCGTCCAAGGTTTCTGTGCCCTCAGGGCTCTATACTTCCTCTCCCCCTCTTCTCCTGTGGGTTCTTGGGTATGGTCTCTTGATTGTATTCGAGGATTCATGGAGAGTGTAGTCATGTCTGCTTATTTTTTTTTTCCTTATTGGCATTTGAATGCTGTATTTCATCAATCTTGACCTCCATCTCCCATGGTCCTTTGGCTTGGACAAATCTACTAGTGATATTTCCCCCGTGCTTTTACTAGTGAGGGTTTCTTTTCGAACCTTCCTTCTTCTTTCCTTCCCTTACCTTCGAAATCTCAACTTTTCTTCTATGTTGTTTATTTTCTCATCCTTTTTGCTTACCTTTCCTTTGGTCTGCTGACTTCCCTCTCTAGGTCATGGATTAAATTCTTCTGCTTGTTGGTATCTTCTTTTATCTCATCATTGTTACCAGAACCCTTTTGAAACCTTTACCTGGCATTCCACCTATCTCAGTATCTCTGAGGTTAGTGGTGGAGCGGTTATGATCTTCTGTGGGGGCCGTGTTGTTTCTTGAATTTCTGCAATGATGTACGTAGCTATTGGTTCTGGATTTGGGGGAGGATCTTATTGAGAAGTTTAACTCTTTCAGTGAAGAGGCAACAAACTGCTGTAGCAGCAATATCATCAAAACATTTAAAAACATTTAAATACATTTAAAACCGCTAAGTGCACTACAACATTGCCAATGGCCACAGACCTGAAGATGACAAAACTGTGGTGAATGGGCAATAAAGTGGACAATTATTTCGAGTGAGTGTGGCAAAGGTAAAGGGAGGAAACCAATAAGAGAGAAAAGGAGAGATAAAGGGGGAAGAAGGAAAGGAGTGAGGAGCGTGCAGCAGCAGCGGGTAGTGAGGAGGCTCAGGACAGACACAGGCAACTGTGAGAAGAGATGAAGACAGAGGCTCAGGACAGACACAGACAACTGTGAGAAGAGATGAAGACCGAGGCTCAGGGCAGACACCAGGCAACTGTGAGAAGAGTTGAAGACAGAGGCTCAGGACAGACACAGGCAACTGTGAGAAGAGATGAAGACAGAGGCTCAGGACAGA
>NW_022196915.1:35198227-35220971 GCF_008632895.1 Mastomys coucha
AGACAGAGGCTCAGGACAGACACAGGCAACTGTGAGAAGAGATGAAGACAGAGGCTCAGGACAGACACCAGGCAACTGTGAGAAGAGATGAGGAGGCTCAGGACAGACACAGGCAACTATGAGAAGAGATGAGGACAGAAACGCAAGAGAGTGCTTTAAAAACTCCTGATATCAACAGAGGGAGAAGATGATGGTGGAGATGAAAAAAAATAAACTCAGAAAAAGAAAATGTGTTGCCGCCTGTGGAAAAACATGTAAACAAAAGTATAGGAACATTTAAAGGGGATAACAAATAAAAACATTGATTTTTCAACCATTCTTTAAAAAGATTTTAGTTCTAGTGTATCTTCTTTCTCTTTGGGAGGTGGTATGGACATGCTACAGCTTGACAACTTGCAGGAGCTGGTTCTATCCCTCCATCATTCCTTAGGACACCAGGGGTCAGACTCAGGTGATCAGGCTTGGCAGCAAGCCCTTTTACCCTCTGTGCCATCTCACCAGCCCACTAAAAATATTTGAAACTTCTTAAAATACAGTAAAAAATCTTACTAAATATGAAGGAAAAAAGAGCCACACAGGTGGGGGATGGGGTATTACATCAGTCTCTTTTGGGGTGTCCTTGAGAACTGGAGCAGGGTGGTTTAAACTCACACGCTGCTGTGCTCCCTTCCTCAGGCTGTTGAGGACTCTGCATTGACCCAGGGTCCAGTGTCCACCAGAGCTGGCTTCACGGCAGCCATCTTCCTTCTTTATGTGTCAGGGCCCTCTGCTGGCCACACTTGGCTTTGCAGTCCGTGTTCTGGAAGGGTCTCTCACCCCAAGACTCCCCAGATCAAATTCCCTGGAGTCAGGAGTGTCTCCCATGTGTCTTGGCAGTGTGTGAAGCGGCCACAGCGCTGACAGGAACACAGGCAGAGACCTACCTTCATACTTTCACAGTTTTCTCAGTGTGTCTCCCTGTTGAGGGATACAGCTGTATCATGTACCACCCTGGAGCCTCAGAGTTCTCAGACTCCATAGCAATGGACAGAGACAGGAAGCTCCGTATTCTAACCTCCTGACAGCCTCAGACTTAGAGCTATCCAACTCTGTTGGGGAGTTCTATCCCTGACAAAGGCTTGTTCCCTCCCTCCCTCCCTCCCTCTCTCTTTTCTCCCCACCCTCTCCCTTGTCATTTCCCAGCCTGAGCCGCCTGTCACTTACTCTATCTGTTGTCAATGTCTGTCTGTCCTTCCACCTCTCCACAACTGCCTCTCTAACCTACAGGCTGTAGCGGCCAAATTAAGTCTCCTGGCCTATGGATGTTCCGTGACCTCTGCTCATAGGGTAGCTCAGATGTTTAAGAACAGATTCTGTCAAGACAGTGATCAGCCACACCCTTCGAGTCACACAATATGACAAAATGCTGTTTTTCTTCTCAGCTGGCCTGCTTGCTGGAACAATTACTAGATTTGAGGCTCATGAGGGCTGTGGGCTTTCTAGATGGTAGGCTGCCCAGGTTGTGCCTGGCGTACCCATGGAAGCGCCCTCTGAGCCGGTCCCATGTCAGGCACAGAGCCCTTTTCCAGTACTTTTTTACTTTCTATTTTTTTTCTTTAGGATAAGATCTTGTGAGATGAGCTGTACATCCCACCATGGTCCCAGAGAGAAGTCTCTAAACTGCATGTGTTCCCACCTTATCCAATCCAGTCTCAGTCTTTCATGTCCATCTTCTGGTTCAGGTCTTTGAGGGTATCCAGTCTCAGCGGTAGTGATAACGCTGCACAGGCTGGGCAGGTTGTCTGTTTTGTTTGGTTGGTTTTTGTCTTTTCTTTTATTTACCCTCCAGAGAATGGAAGTAATCACAACTTTCTTGGTGACAAGATGTTAGTTATGAGCAAAGCATGAAACCACCATTGCTGTGTGGAATGCAAAGAGAAGGGAGGTGCTCCGTTCTAGAAGAGCTTCTCTGTGATACCAACCTATTGGTTGAACTCGGCCCCTCCTCGGCCTGGCAGAGGGATGGACAGAAAGACAAGGAGTTACAGGGAATACCATTAAGTGGTTTGGTTTGGTTTTGGTGTGGTGCTTTTTCTTCTCACGGTCTCTTCTTCCTTCACAGAGCATTCTGCAAACTCGTTCCCCTTTTCTTTGACATCAGAAAGCTCATTCATTCTTGCACTTTGCTGCAGTAGTTAGCACTGGCACGAGAGGACAGCTGCCAGGCAGCCGACAGCTCAGCACACGGACCTCCACTTCCTTCTCAGTGGTCTCATCCACACAATGGAATTAGGATGGAAGTGCCTTAGTTCTATGTAGTCAGAAACTACTCTTGTTAACTAAAATGGGACTACTTACACATGAGAGCAGACTTGACTCTTCATGGACATGATTATAAACTGATAGAAGTCATACAATGGGCTTTTCCTTCTCCTCTAGTTTCAGTTGACACCCTCTAAAGAAGTTGGGAGGATGCTGAGTGGGGATGGTGGTGCACGCCTTTACTCAGGAAGCAGAGGCAGGCAGATCTCTGCGTCCAGGCAGCCTGGTCCACAGAGTGAGTTCCAGAGCAACCAGAGCTATCTGGAGAAACCTTGTCTCAGACAGACAGACAGGCAAGCAGACAGACAGACAGACAAACCAACCACTGAGCTCATAATCTGTTCTACTTAAGTGTACGTGCCTTCTTAGAGCTGGGTAGGAAACTTTGGCAAGCAGACAGACAGACAGATAAACCAACCACTGAGCTCATAATCTGTTCTGCCTAAGTGTACGTGCCTTCTTAGAGCCGAGTAGGAAACTCTGAAGCACTGTGTACATTCATGGAGGAAGAGAAAAACATAGACTTCTGTTTTAATTAGCTGAAAAAAATCTTTTTATTCAGCATTTGTGACCAAAGAACCAATAATGTGATTGATCAGTTTGCACGAAGTCTTCTGGACTCCATGCCTCAGGATGCCATCATCCTACTCAGAGGAGACCTGCCGGGGAATGCTCTCCGTTACTTGCATTACTGCGAGGGGTTGAGGCCAGATGTTTCACTTGTGGATCAAGAAGTAAGTGTATGAAAAAACATCCTACTCACACA
This sequence comes from Mastomys coucha, assembly GCF_008632895.1. Classification (NCBI taxonomy): domain Eukaryota; kingdom Metazoa; phylum Chordata; class Mammalia; order Rodentia; family Muridae; genus Mastomys; species Mastomys coucha. The sequence goes on from NW_022196915.1 coordinate 35,201,295, forward strand.
GCAACTTTTAACCGTGTCATTCATGGCAGCACATGCCCGTGGCTTGAGTTTGGGCAAACAGTATGATCCCATGTAGATAAACAGACAAGCCTTATTTTTTTAAATATGGTTGAGTATACTTTTTATAATCATTCTTTTTGTGGGTTTCTGTGGAGGAAGTAAATTGTTTTTTGCTTTTAACAGGGTCTCACAGTGTAGACCAAGGTAGCCTGGAATCCACCATAGTCCCCTGGGCCTCACACATGCTAGGATTTCCAGTGTGTACCGCAGGCCATACATTCTTAGAATGGGTACATCACAGTCCTGTTTGTTTTGGGTTGGTTTATAGCTTGTTTCTTCCTCGTTTAAATGGTTTTTATCAATGTTTCCTTCACTTTACAGTCAAGTAATAGTGGTTACAAGGCCTACTGGAGTTTTACATTTAGTCAGTTCACCAAGCAAAAAACATTGCATCTGACTTACCTATGAAAATTAAGTTAGGTGAAAATTTTAAAAATGTGAATAAACATTTCACTTAAATTAGAAATTATTAGTTATAATACTGCTATAGAATTTTTATGTAAAGTATTGATTCTATGGCAGAACTATGTTTGGAGGTGACTTGTAAAAACTCATGTCTAGAGCTGAATGATGGTGGTTCGCTGTTAAGCCCACCACTGGCTGCTCTTCCAAAGGACTCAGGTTGTATTCCCAGCACCCACGTGGCAGCTCACAACCATCTAATCCAATACCTGCTCCTGGTAAGCACGAGGCTTGTACGTGATACAGACATTCATGCAGACAAAATGCCTATATACATGGTATTAAGTTTTAAAAGTAACTACTTTTTTAAAAAGTGCTATTAAAATGGTTTTCCTGAACTGAAAATGTAGCAGTTCCACATAAATTGGGTGTGGAGGTGGGCTTCTGTAATCCTGGCACTTAGGAGAAACTGGAGTGTCTGAAGTTAAAGGTCATCCTTAGCTACTCAGGAGGTCACGGCCAGCCTCAAGTACATAAGACTCTGTCTCAAAAGACAGAAACAAGTTACAAAACAGAGCAAATATCTGAAAGCGAAACACTATACTTAATTATAAGATTGATTATTTTAATCTTAAATGCCAAAAAGAGAGCAAATCCAGTTTTTCAAGTAGTCCCTAGGTAAAAGAGAAACTGGATCATGAAGGAATAATGACTAATCCCGCTCAATTCGTAAATGATGGGAACCTCAAGAAACTAGGTTTGCAGATGCCCTGTGTGGGGATTTTGCACATTGTGCATATAAGCAGTTTGTGAGCAGTGTGTAAGTTGTATAGACTGGCAAGTCTGAGTCTAATTCTCAGAATTAGATGCTGTGTTGGTGACTTGGTGTGCACCACAGTTGTAAGCGCTGTGTGAAGCAGCAGCCGCTCTGTTTGGAAACATGGATCTCAAAGAAGATTATTATAGTCAGATTCGGTATCTCATCCTGTCACCGCTCGGATGTGCGGTGGGACTGATGGTTCTTCCTCTGGGGACTTCTGTTTGCTTAGTCACAGATACAAAGATACTTTTGAGTACTTATAATGCACAACTAAGAGCAATTTAGACTGTGGCATAAACTTTGACGTCACAAGGTGATCCAAAAAGAAGGCTTCAGGACTGATGATGCACACAGTTTGATGTCAGTGGTGTTATAGTTTGTTTTCTGTCACTGTGATAAAACACTGACTAAAACCAACTCGACAAAGGGTTTGTTTCATTCATATGTTATGGTCCCATCACATCGAGGGAGGCAAGAACCGAAGTAGAGACCACAGAGGAACACAGCTTACTGGCTTACTCCACGGCTTGTTCATTCTGCTTTCTTTTACCACCTAGGACCACCTGCCCAGGGGTAGGACCACCCATAGTGGGTTGGACCCTCCCACATCAATCGCTAATCTAGAAAATGTTCCACAAATGAGTTCAGTGGCTGGCCCAATGGAAGGGGTTCCTCCTCTGAGGTTCCCTCCTCCCAAGTGAGTCTAGTTTGTGTACAGTTGTCAAAAAATAACCAGCACAGATGCCTAGTTTCAAACCTTACATCCTAAAACAAAGCAAGATGTTTCTTGCCCTGCTGGCATAGCTCTTGGTTGGGAGTAACATGCTTTTCAGAGCTCCTGCAGACTCCAGCAATTCATGGTACCCACTCCTAAAATATTCACTAGCAAAGGTGAATCACTACGCCTGACCACATTGCTGCCTGAGAAAATAGATCACAATAAGGAGTATATTTACAAAAAAGAAGGTAGCATCTATTGAATGGGCCATCAATGGTTTCTGACAGAATTATAGTAAGGTTATTATGAGAATTAACTGTGGAAGATTAAGTTTATAACGTGCTGCTCAACTGATCTGAGTAACCCTAAGTACCGAAACCACTGGGTAATAAAATCTTCGAGCTGTACAATATATGCATTTAAAATTAACATCATTTGTTAATTAATGACTTATTCAGGGTAAGTAAAACATGAGCACAGTTCATATTCATGAACACATCATGAGCACAATGATCATATTCAGAATGTAAGTAGAAGTCTTTTCTATGAAAATACAGAATTAAGTACACAATTAACAAAAGTGATTTTTTTTCCTGATAACTATTTTACTGAAAAGACATGTGAGTCTAGGTATGGTGGCACATACCTGTAAGTACTCAGAATCTAGAAGCAGGAGGCTCAAGAGTTTGAAGCCATCTGGACATGGTGGTGCAGGCCTTTGATCCCAGCATTTAGGAAGCAGAGACAGGCAGATTTCTGTCAGTTCAAAGCCTGCTTGGTTTAAAAAGAGAGTTCTAGACGAGCCAGGGTGACATACTGAGGCCCTGTCTCAAACAGAACAAAACAAAACAAAAGGCTAGCCTATGCTACATAGCAAGACCCTGTCTCAAAATTAAAAACAAAGATGTATAAGGGTGTGTGGTTAATTGGAGACTACAAATAAATTCAGATTATTTAGCCAAAAAGGTTTTCAGTTTGGGGCCTAGGTTTAATTATATGATTGAGCTTCTCAAGGGCAGAGTTATATATCTTATCCACTATAAGTGAGCAATGCTTAAAAAGACAAGAGGGTAGTAATGATACATTTGTGTATTTTGTCTAGGTTATTTGGTCTGTCCATTAAAGACATTTCAACCACAACTAAAACAAGTGGAGCACTGTTGTGTGCTATGCAGTGTGCTAGGTGCACAGAGATGAAGGTCCAGTCTCTTCCCCCCTGGGGGCTCAGGCTAGTGAGGAGTAGGCCTAGAACTATACCAGTGGTAGGTACAGAGGCAGGGACATGGGAGGCTTCTGAAGGCTATGTCTGCACTGGTTCTGAAGATCAACTTCAGTTCTCTGGGTCTAAGATTGGGGACCACCATCTGGGAGGTGGCAAGTGTGTGGGGAGGTTCTGATGATGGTTGTTGGTAGTGGTCATCTCCTAAGACATGAAACTGCCATACTCCTCAGTTTGCTTGAATGGGTATCAAGTTTTTAACATGGCTGCTGGTGAGCCTGAGTCTTTGCAGCCTGCGCTGAGGCGTGGCTCCTTGTGTGATCTTTCCGACAGATGATGACCTATGAGTGGTACTTACCCAAGATGGCGAGACATCTGCCAGGAGTACACTTTCCTGGGGACCGGTGGAACCCTGTGGAAGGAGTCTTACCCAGTGGAATGGTCACATTCAATCTCTATCACTTTCTTGAAATGAATAAACAGTAAGCATTCTTTTCGTATAATAGCTTTTCTCAACTCTGAAGCTTTTCTAAAATTGTTTCTGAAGCAGCTGTGTGCCTCATCCACAAGACCAATTTTCTACCTATTTCCCCATCACCAGTGAGATTATCTTTGTAATTAAATTGAATATCTATGTATAAATGAGGCCAGGCAGAAATAAATGGTATTGTTCTGAGTAAAAGAAAAATAAAGACAGATTAGCAAGAACAGCAAATAAGATCTTAGCACAATTCTGAGAAATTGGAGATGTGCCTGCCTACTTGAAATCATTGCAGGTGAATTGCAAGCAATTACAGGTTCCTCCTGATCAGCACTGTGGCCCTTTTTAAGCATAAAGCATTTTTTTTTCCAGGAATAATCACTATATAAAAATAGCTTAAGCATTTTTATAAAGGATAAAACATTTTTATAAATAAGAAAAACACCTCCAGTTTATACTAGCTGAGGATAAAATAAGAGAACTGTGAATTCTGTACTTGAGAACATAAAATGATTTGGAGGTAAGGTCAGGAATGTGCTAAGACCTGAGCATTGATTGCTTCTGTCTGAGATGCTTGGGACTGGCCAAGCATCTATTGCTTCTGTCTGAGATGCTTGGGACTGGCCAGGACTTGAAAAAGAAGCATTTATTTCATATTCTGTTTTTTGTTTGTTTGTTTATTTTCTTCTGAAGAGGACTTGAGAAAATTTTTACAAATTTCATTGTCACATTGTCCCTTGGTAGAGACACAGTAATGTAGTTTTCAGTATGCTGCTGAGCTAGTTTTCAGTGGCTCACAGTAATAGAAAGGGAGTGGACCCAAATGTGCCACCACAATAGCATTGAATTATTACATCCAGAAGTAAGATGTAATGAGCCATTAGCAGGCCCAGACTGATGGGTTTTTGTGAATTTTATTTAATTCAGCTTTAAGACTTTTCAGATATCTGCTCTGTTATAGTTCATGTTAGGCCTGGCAATAAAAAGATAAGTGAGGCTCAGTTTCAAATCCAAGTGGACCATGTCTACTAATTGGCTGTATACAGTGATGTGAATGGACCCAGCCACTAGCCAGTGTGGAACATGCCATGTGTGCCTACTGAATACATGTGGCTGAGCCACACCTCAGGAAGAGTGCTTGCTCAGGGCTTCCAGAGGACCTGAGTTCAGTGCCCCACTCCCAGTTTACAATGTCCTCTTCTGATTCTACATCCGAGGGATGCAACACCTTCTTCTAGCTTATGGTCACCCTCTCACACAGGACACACATACATGAAATGTATACATAGAAAGAAAAAGAAATGGGAGTCTAAGATGTTCCAAGAACAATACTGTAGAAATGTTTCAGCTCCCGGGGAAATGAGACACTACAGAAATGCTGTCAAGGACACTGCTCTTGTTATTTAATCACCTGGCTTTGAAGTCTAGTTGTCTTTAGCATAAGTCAGTTATTTATGTACACATGTCCAGGTGACCGCATATCTGGTGTCTTTTTAAGGAGAATATAATCCCATTTCTTTCACCTCACGTGTCATAAGCATTGTCTATGTAATCAGTAAAATGTTGTCACCGTCTTTTTGTAGCCTTTAGGCTTCTATAAAATGGATATTTAACAACTTTTTATGTTTTTAAAATTCTTTATTGTTGGGGCTAGAGAGATGGCTCAGTGGTTATGAGCACTGACTGCTCTTCCAGAGGTCATGATGAGTTCAAATCCCAGCAACCACATGGTGGCTCACAACCATCTGAAATGAGATCTGATGCCCTCGTCTGGTGTGGCTGAAGACAGCTACAGTGTACTTACATATAATAGATAAAATCTTTTTAAAACACTCTTTATTGTTTCTAGATTTTTGCTGTTATGATGGTAAGCATTCTGGGCCAAAACATTTTTTAAATATTTTTGACTAACAGAGGTCTCAGAAACAGTATTGCCTATTGTTATTTGATTTTAATGTTGTTAACGTTTAAAAAGTAGTGTGTGTTCATTGTAGAATAAGGTATCTTTAAATACTGGGAAAATATGACTCGAAACATCAAACATTAAAAGTGTTTCATAAAAGTAAAAGTGTAGTATAGAGTCCTGTAATACTTGATATACTTTCTAATTTTTAACTATACTAAAATTATGAGCCTTTTGTATCTAGCTAGTCTTTGTGGAGGAGGTAGAATTTTAAATTAGGGTAAAGAGTACTAGCATGTTAGAACACTGTTAATAAACTATACTCAGCTGGAGGGATGGCTCATTAGTTAAGAGCACTGGCTGCCCTTCCAGAAGACCTGGTTTAATTTCCCAGCACCCACATGGCAGCTCATAACTGTCTGTAGCTTCAATTCTAGGGGATCTGGCACCTTCAGCCATACATGCAGGCAAAACACCAATACACATAAAGTAAAAATAAATAGTTTTTTTTTTAAAAAAAACTATGCTGATAGTAATTAGAATATAAGCATCTCACTCAGACAAGAAATGATGGATTCTGGCTGGGCGGTAGTGGCGCACGCCTTTAATCCCAGCACTTGGAAGGCAGAGGCAGGCGGATTTCTGAGTTCAAGACCAGCCTGGTCTTGACAGCCAGGGCTATACAGAGAAACCCTGTCTCGAAACCCACCCCCCCCCAAAAAAAGAAATGATGGATTCTGAAGACATGAACGGCTTAATGGCACTTGCTAAGCCATTGTGCGATGTTTCCCTTGGTACATACTTTTAAGGAAGGAAGCTAATTTATTGATCACTTTTTTAAAAAAAAATTCATTAAAATAGACTTTTAATAGGCACACATTTCTGTGAGCTCTGACATGTGTACACTTGTGTGTAGCATCCCACAGTGAGGATACAGGATAGTCTAGTGCAAATGCGCTTGTATAGCCAAGCTGCATTCACAGCCTCACTGTGGCTGCCAGTGCTCCACTCCTCATCTCTGTGATTCCACTGTTTCCAGGGTATCATATAAATGAAGTCAGGGTGTAACCTAGAGACCATTGTGCTTTACTCAGTGTGATGGTAGCCTGAAAACCATTCAGACTGTTGACTGATTGGGCCTGAGAGCCTGTAATCCCAGGAGGAAGCTGAGGCAGGAAGATCACGGGTTCAGTACCAGTCCAGGCTACAGAGAGAGTTGAAAGCTAGCAGGAATAACTTTAACCTTGTCCCATAGCAAAAAGAGGGCTGGAGGCAAGGCTCAGTAAAGAATGTTCTCGGTGACTAGGAATTGCCTGTGTGTGCTGGGGGGTGGGGGTGGGGCAGGAGTCCTTGTGTGCAGGAGGCTTTCTCACCTCAACAAGGACCAGACAGTCCACAGACAGTCCACAGCCACCAGAGCCTCCCAGGCCAGTGGCTTCTGGGTCCCTTGTCTCACAGACTCATGGGATGAACTTCACAGATAATGGAGAGGTTGAGTTTTATTATAGGTTAGAGCTCAAGAGAGAGGAAGTAAGTGTGGAGTTGTGTGTAACAAGACGGGTCCCAGGCAAGGACTGTCCCTGAGGGTCCTGCTCTAGGGGTTGATACATTTTTATTAGATGAGGCACTGTGTGGGGTGACTGGGCCAGTCCAGTTGTCCCACCCACAGGGTGTTCACGCGCTCCTCCACTCTGGGGTCTGAGCTGGCGTTCAGGGCACACCTTAAAGGTCTGACTCCTCACAGCTTCCTGGAGGCTGCAATACAAAAGGAGAAAGATTAAAGCCAGAACACGCACCAGTACCCTTAAACATTTTTGGTCTTTTTTTTCTTTGGCCAGTAAAACCTAGGACATTTTGGGCTTATTTTTCACCCCACATCCCTGCCTGATCACTTTTCATTGCCTAGAGTCTGTCCAAGTCCTAGGGAGTATGGTTTGCTCTTTGGACAATTATGTAAACCCCACTTGGAGCCAGAATTCCATGGCACGGTGAACTCGTAGCTCAGTCACCCCAGTATTTTCCAGTTCCCTAGGGCCTACTTTCTTGGTACTTTGGGCAAAAAAAGCTTTCATCTTCAGCCACGTCCTTCCTTCCTGAAACTCTATCTAGATCAGGCATCAGACTGAGCTCATTCTGCTCCTGGAACTCAGGGTTTGGGGTTCCTACCCAGTCACCACTACTGCCACCACACCCACACCGCTGCTAACTCCAGAATATTCCATGCCTGAGGATAGGGAACCCCCACCCCCGTCTTCCAGCCTCAGACCGCTTTCTTATTTCTTGGACTTGAAAACTGGGAGCTGCCTTTGTCCCTCCCTCTTGTTTCAGTGCTGAAGGAGAGAGAGGATGGAGCCCTGCTGATTTGGATCTGGGTTCTTTCCTGGGTCTTCTCGTCAGGACCCTAAGATGGCTGCTGCTGGCTCCCTCCCAGAGCCTGGCCTAATGCGGCTGAATGTAACTGTCATCCCCAGAGTGACCTGTTCCACTGGAGGTAGAGCTGCATGCCAGATGCCAGATGTAACTTTCAACAGCCCTAAGCTACCAGGCAGATGAGAAGACACAGCAAGTTAAATAACTTTCCCCCACATCATAGAGGCAGAAAGGAGTGAGGGGAAAATGTAAGATCTCCACTCCCATTGTCTCCTTTCAAAGTTACCCAAGCCTTTTACTTTCAAAAATACGGTGCTCCGTTTTTTTTCTTTCTACTTAACAACCACGGATTGGAAGAAAGCTATTGTTTAAGCCATTTCTGTTTCTAACTTTCATAGGCTCTAAGGTTCCTAACAGTTATTCAAATCTGATTAATTTAATTCCAGGCAGTATTTATTATGTGTTCCTCGTGCTGTGTGGCATTCAGAGTTAATGCGGGGAGCCTTTCCTCAGGATGCTTCCAGGCTTCTGGGGCGACTTACAAATGCAAATAATATGCACAAAAATGACAAGAGACAGTGAAATCCAATGGCTGTGTGCCAACCAGGACCTATAACTCTACCTGTTAAATAAGAAGGGATATCAACGAATGCATTTGTTTACATGTGCCGCAGCGCCACCCAGTCCCTGCTGATAAGGTCCTGCCTTGGGTGAGGGGCAGGAAGACCGGTCTCATCTGTTCCAGTTTGCGCCTTCCTGTAGTGTTTTGTTTTGTTTTTACAATAAATAAATTTCATGTACTATACTTAAGAGAGATTTAAATAAACGAGCATATTCACAAATGGTGTATAAATAACTAAGGCTTATGAACTCCAAAATGACCTTCTGTGAACTAAAGGAATGTAACATTTAGAATTGTATGCTCTTCTGTTTTGGGTAGAAAAGAAACATTTGTTTGCATAGGAATTCATGAAGGTGACCCTACGTGGAAAAAGAACTATTCACTCTGGCCATGGGGATCTTGTGACAAATTGGTGTCTTCAAAGATTGTATTCAACCCAGAGGAGTGGATTGAACGCACAAAAGCCATCTATAACTGGACTGAGGCATATGGAAGGTTTGAGCGACTTTGTACGGAGATGTCAGTTCTGTGTGTCTGACTAGGAAAAGGGCTACATTCTGAGATACCCTTTTTTGTTGTTTTGGGTTTTTGAGACAAATTCTCACCATGCAGTTTGACCCCGAACTCGAGCTCCTCCTGCATCAGCCTCCCCAGTGCTGGGGTTCAAGGCCTGTCTTACCACACTTGGCTCTTGAGATGCCTCATAATTTTTTGGCTTTGTTTTTTAATCAGTTATCTTCTGCTCACAACAAAGCACAAGGCATGAACAGAAGGAGATGGTCTCTCTCTTCCTCCTGTCTAGGAAATCCGAGGGAAGATGAGTGGGCTCCCCGAGACTCTGATGCATGGCGTCTTCTGTTTTTAGGCCATGACACAGCATGGCCCAGCGGCCTGTACTTTAATCACCCTGCACGTGGAAGGGACTGGTGTGCTGTGGCTAAGCTTTACAGGGCACTCTTCTGTTCATGACGATTTCCACAAGAGTGAACTTGCCGTGTTCCTGCTTCAAGAGCACATATGAGTTCAGCATGTGGCTCTGTGGTGTAGCACTTCCCTAGCATGTGGTCGGGATGGCTTATTCAGTCTCCTGCACAAGAGCAGAAAGACAGACAGTCTCTGTAAGGAAGGCTGAGTCTGAGAACCTTTTCTATGGCTGTCTGTCATCAACCTTGTTATATTGGTTAGGGCATTATTAATTTCTTCTTAAAAAATTTTATATAAATTTGCCCTTACCTATGTGGAAAATAAGTCCATCGAAACAAATCAACCCTGTTACCTGATTTTTTAAATTATGCGTTATTGAGCCTGGTTAAGAGCCTGTTCTGCTCTTGCAAAGAGCCCAGTTTTAGTTCCCAGCACCCACATGCAGTGGCTTCATAATGACCTGCCTGTAAGTCTAGTGCCAGGGACCCAACATCCTCTTCTGCCTTCTACAGCCACCTGCACGCATATGTACATACCCACATACACACAGTTAAATAAAAGTATTTTATGTTACTGGATTATTTAGTATTAGATAACCTATCGTTTATAGTTCAGGCACAAGAAGAAAGAGCATATTAACAGGCACTATGAAAGGTTTTGAGACAATGAGAAACAACACCACATTGTATAACAGCAAGAGCTTGGTAACTCACTTTGATTCATAAGAAAAAGTTGGAAAGTTACAACCAACTGGCTGTGGTGGCACATACCTAAAATCCCAGCACCCAAGAGGCAGAGGCAGAAGGATTTGAGTTCAAGACCAATCTGATCTACATAGTGAGACCCTTTCTCAAAAAAATAAAAAATAAAAAAAATTGCACTTTCTTCAGATAGCCATGAAGATTGCAACAGGTGCGCTCGTGCGCCGCCCTCCCCCCCACCTGTTCCTTAGCACCATTCTCTCTAAACAGATACTTGATAAGAAATTTTAATTATAAATTTCTTAATTTTTATTACGCATTTTTAATTATAAAGCTCTGGCTCGCAGTTGTTTGGCCAGAATTCTTCAAGCAGCCTATAGCCCAGTAGGGGTTAGTGAAGCCTCTCTTCACACCAGCTCTTGGCTGTGCTCTGATGAGCCCTGTGCCTCAGGAACAGCTGTCCACTGCCTGCAGCCTCTTCCCCTTTGTCCTCTGCCCCTTGAGGCACCTACTAAAATGCAAAGCTTTGGTGTCCTTACCATCAGCACACCCAGGGCCAGCCTGTTCTAGTGGTTGTAAGACTATAAAGCAGTTATTGTGTATCATGCTGCAGTGTAACCGACGAAGGATACTGTTTTCCTTGGGCCTACAGATTTGATCCATCTTCTTGGGAATCAGTGGCCAACGAGGAGATGTGGCAAGCAAGGTAAGCTATCTACATTTTGTTATTTGCAGCCTGTTTTTAATATGGCAAAGAAATAGCCCATGGTACTTTTCCTTCTGAGACCGTGGATGAGTGGGAATAAAAATAACTTCAAAACAGCTATTTGGTTCAAGATATTGTATTATTATACACGTGTAATACATAGTAATATTAATAATCTTCATAATAACCTGTGAAGCTCTGTTATCTCCATTTTATAAAAGAGGGAGGCAGACAGATTTCCAAGGGCACTTAATGACAGTGATGGAGTCCGAAGCTCATTGATTCCCCAAGGCACTTCTGAGTCCTGTGCTTCTGTTCTATAATTAGGCATTGTAGCCATGTCTTCACTTGTGCTATGCCAGTTTGTCATTAAAGCACTCAACTAATACTTACCAGAGGCCAGGCGGTCTGCCAGGCCAGAAGCTACACACAAAGGTGACACAGTCCCTGCCCTCATGGAGCAGTTTGTCACAGTAGACTACATGAAAAGACATCACCCGCTACTGTAACTACTCACAGAGAGAGGCATGCTGTTCCAGAAGGGCCGCTTCTTGGTGGCACTGCAGCTTTTCTTGGTCCCTGTCATTATTTTAAATAATCAATCAACAGGAGCCTGCAAGGTGGCTTAAAGGGTAGAGGCAGTTGCTGCCAAGCCCGGTGACTTGAGTTGATCCTTGGAACCAACTTCTATAAATTGTCTTCTGCTTCCCACATTCAAGATACAGCTTTCGGGCTCACACAGATGCAAAAGAAATAAAGGTAAAAAATTAAAATAAGATAAAACCAACACAAAGCAAACGTTGGCCAGAACATTAATACAAAAGTCCTAGACAGTATAGAACAGGGTCTCTCACACATATGGAGTTCTTGCTTCTGCAAAAATATGTTGATGTCCAATCTGTGCCAGATTATCTTCTGAGAGTAGAGTTAGGGTATAAAGCACTTGTATAAGTATGGAGATTTATTAAGAATTACCAAGAATTATAGCTCCTTGGACCAGCAAGATGGCTCAACAGATAAAGGTGCACTTGCCTCCAAGTGTGTCAACCTGAGTTCAGTCCTCACTGCCCACATGGTAGGAGAAAACTGATTCCTGCAAGTTGTCCTGTGACTTCTGCATTGTAGCATGTGTAGCCCCATGCCCTGCTCCCACACACACCCTAAATAAATAAATAAATAAATGTAATAAAGATCTTTTTAAAGAAAGAAACATAGCTCCAATATAAAGATTGCAAAATAGCTGTAGTGTAGTTTGTATCAGAGGGCTTTTTGAAAAAGTTAGAAAATGGCATAAAGTTGCCAGTCTAGTTACAGGGGCAAATAGTTGCATTGAAGATCTGATACAAAGATTCTCTGCACAGTTGTTCGCTGTGATTGAATCTGGGAAAGCTGGGAGGCATCACATAAAGGAAGAAAGTGGGACATTATCTGGGCAGGTACTGATTTAACTGGTGTGCAGAATGCAATTTGGATGTTTGGGTGCTCAGAAGGTCTAGGCACTTTTTTGAGGAACTGGTTTCCCATGACAGAAGCTGCCACTGGTGATGGGCACCTTTAGGGATGTACTGGCAAGGCCAGCAACACTCCCTGTCTCTGACTGCTCTTCCGTAACAGTGACGGGCATCTGCAGGGAACCACACAGTGATGATATGAACCCTTTCCCCAGAAGTATTGAGTGTGAGTGCCCCTGTGAGGGCTTTAGTGTTGAGTGTGAGTGCTGCTGTATCCTTTGGGGGGGGGCGCTTTTGGATTGCTGTTGGTTCAAAGTAAATTTCCATGAACATGAGAAAGTGAAGAATGCACACACAAAAAAATTGTCCATTCTCCGTCTTGATGATTCTAATGAGGGTTCTTCCCCCACCCCCAGGATGAAGACTCCATTCTTCATCTTTAGCCTGGCTGAGTCTACCGGGGTTCCTGCAAATGTGAAAACACAACTCTACACTCATGCCTATAAAGTACGTTTCAGTTTTGTTTCAGGGTATCAACTGGGAGGTGGAAGCGCCTGGGGTGGAGGCAGGGCATGCAACAGAATCTTTACCCTCTCACACCCAGGTTGTCTTGAGCATTATAAAGCAGTACACACGGGGGAACACTCAGTTGTGTGTCATAAACAGTGTTGAAGCTAGGGGTCATGGTAAGTAGAATGACACTCTCCCCCACCGTGCCTGGGCCTTCTGTGGCAGAGGGCACCGTGTCCATTGAGTTAAAGGACCTGGGATCAAGCTTATGGTGGATTAGCCTGTTTGGTACACTATGATCATAGGGACCTTCCAAAAGAGAAGCCAGGAGAGAGTTGGAAAAGGTATCCACTAGCCACGGAGGTGGAGGAAGGACTGTTAGTTACAGGTGCAGAAGGGTCAGGAAACTGGAAAGGGAAAGAATAGATTCTCCAGAGCTCCAGAAGGAGTGATGCCCTGCCGACGCCTCAGCCTCTTATCTCAGGTGCAGGACAGTAAACCTGTGGTTTCTAGGCAAGTGTCTATGGCTCTCTGTTGCAGCATAGGAGGAAGCTTACATAATGGCCTCTCAGTAAAGCAAGCTCTGCCATGTTACCTCAGTGCCAACCTGACATTGGCTACATGTGAAATGATAGGAGTCCTAAGAACAGATAAGCTACAGAAAGAGTCTTGTCTCCTAGCTAGCCTTGGGAAGCCCATCACACCTTTAGAAGACATGGCTACACCCTCGTCAGGAAAGGCACAGAGGAGAGGCTGTGGTAGCGCAGTTTTGACAAGGCTCTAGTTTCCTATGGTTTTTAGTGTTGGCCTGAGATAGTCTGGTAGTATTAGCACTGGCACTACCAAGAAGTCAGCCAGTTTGCCAAGTAGACGCATACATACATCCAGGTAAGGGCCTGTGCACACTGAGCTTAGCCCTGTGTGTATGAGCAGCCAGGTTCCCTCTTTCTGGGCTCCATGATTCTACTCAGCCAGTACACTCGCTTGCTGCTGAGTTAGAGCAGTGTGATGCCCAGTCAGCATGACTCATTTTGCTCCTAGGTTTTGAACACTAACTCACATTTATTCGTTCTTCACTCCCGGCATTTGTTGAGCACCTACTCAACACTGCACAACGCGTTAGAAACAGTTTTGTCCCTGCTATCACAAGGGCAGCAGGCTCCAGAAAGGATGCTGAGCATGATCCACCCCTCACTCACAGGTGATGCTTCTGTGTGCTGGCAGAGGCACTATGGGACAGAGGTGCTATGAGCCTGAGCACTGGGAAGAGATGCCATGAGGTACCATGCTGCAGTATCAGGATGAGCTAGCCAAATAGATGGTAGATCAAGAAAGGGAAGGAGGGAGGGGGAGTCAACTACAGAGGTAGAGGCAGCATCCTCCATGGTACCCACTCAAGGACAGTGAGGGATTCAGTTTTTAAGGGCAGCCTGTAGAGTTGTGTCTGGCAGCTAAGAGGTCAGAGTCTAGGCCTACTGCAGCCTAAATGTCAGCTGGGAGTCATCAGTGTGCAGGAATAAACTATTCTGAAAGGAGCATGGGGACTGACCGGGTTATTACATCTGTGAAGGGCAGTCACAGGCTGTGAAGTTCTTGACAAGAGCACTGCCTTACAGTAGGCGTTTATCTGCCTCCTTTGGAGGAGATAAGGAGGAGATGATCTAATTGGTCCATTTCAACTGCATGATATTGTGAACACAGCCCTCGTTAAAAGACCACTGCTCTGGTCTAGCCTGAGAGTCTAACTCCTAGTTACCCAGGGCTAGCTTGACAGTGACATTCCTAAGGGAGGAGGCATCTTGTTCTATTTTGTAAACTAGTGTCTACTTAACCCCTTGTTAAATATTGATGCATTCCCTCTGGAAAATTCAATATCAAAAATTCTAGACCACTGGTGCGGGTGGCTCAGCTGTCAAACCTGATGAACAGAGTTTGATCCTCAGAACCTACAAAGTGGAAAGATAGAACTAACTCCCCGTAGTTGTCCTCTGAACTCCATCCATATGTGCACTGTAGTGCTCCCATGCCCACGTGGATGCATGAGCACACACACATTTTTTTTCTTTTTAATTTATTATTCTACTTGCTTCTTCCATCTCGGCAGTTGGGAAATCCAAGATTCCGAGTGTCTATGGGCAAGGATTTGGCTGTTGAGGTGGTGACTTGTAGGGTGCTATGGAGACTTTCAGTGTTGTCCTTTTAGGGAACTCTTGATAACAATGGGATTATTTGGATGGTATTGTTGCTAATGCTACTATTGTTTCATGTAGAGAGAAATCCACATAGATAATGTGAAACAGAACTTTAATTCTGCCAAGTTCTTTTCTCTACACTATCTACTAAAGAAAGCTGCATTCTCCCCCCACCCCCTCCCCAGCAGCTAAATTTAGAGGTTTAGCCACTCGGCCTGTTGAGTAAATAGCTTTCCTCCAGTTAGAACTAAATCCTTTCCCAGAACATCCTCCTGGAGGAAGAGCACTTTGTCCTGACACAGTGTGTCTCGGGTCCTGCAGCATCCGAAGCCCCAGAAGCAGTTTCAGATGGAGCACGCTTGCCTCCTGCCACTGCAGTAATTACGCAGCATCCCTGCATTTTCTGCATGGCCTGGCAATGATTAGATTTTTACTGTAGGCTGCTTGAATTTTTTTTCCTTGTGTTATTAATTCTTCTCTGTTTTCTGTTTTTGAAATGAGAAAATTCACCAAGATACCAATGGAATCCCAATATTTGCTGTCTTCTAGCTTT
Source organism: Mastomys coucha (assembly GCF_008632895.1). Classification (NCBI taxonomy): domain Eukaryota; kingdom Metazoa; phylum Chordata; class Mammalia; order Rodentia; family Muridae; genus Mastomys; species Mastomys coucha. Next base: position 35,216,927 of record NW_022196915.1, read on the forward strand.
ATAAGGAGCTTGTGTACTTGCAAGAGGAACACCCAGTAAATTGGCACAAGAACTACGCCATCGCCTGTGAGCGAATGCTACGTCTCCCAGAGACTGGCGTAGACCCTGAAGTCCTCCTGTCTGAGACCATCAGACATTTCCATCTCTACACTCAGAAAGCACAAAATGATCCACAGCAAGCAGACATTATAGCTGCTCTCAGGCATCTAAGAAGAGAACTACAAAGTCTAAGAAATATAAAAAAGGTCTGAGCCAGCAAAGTGTGGTAGCTCTGCTCACCGCTCTGCTTCCAAAGTTTCTAAAGTCCAAGAAGTTTTTCTTCAAGTAAAGAAGCTGCGTCAGAAAAGTGGAATCTCATTTATCTCCTGGGTATGAGTATCAAGTGCAGCAGAAAAAGTTAATGGCTGAAAGAAACATATGCAAAATCGTGTTTATCTCATGTTGCCAAATTAGCATTTCCATGAGAAGCATTCAAAAACATCTGCAGATCTGACTAAATGTAGGTTCTAGCTGAGAAGGGACTGTCTCCACAGACCTAAAACGCTGCCTATGTTTATTGGGATGCAAAGGTAAATTCTTAAGAAATACTCACTGCAGACCAAAATCATTTTCTATTTCCTGCAAGTGAGATAGTTTCTAAAACAACAATTCTTGTTATATACCTCATTACAATTCCTGTTTTCTTTGTTAACTATAATTATTTTAGTCTTAAGTTTTATACTATATACCAAGTATCTGATTTTCTTTTAACCTTGAGTTTTATCATCTTAGTACTTCAGCCCCTAAAAAGGAAAGCTAACATCACGTTCACTCATTTCTGTTGCAGAAATGGGCAAATTAAAAAGGCATTTTATATGTCCTTAATTAATTTCATATTTATGTTGTCCTTCTCTTTGGATTCACAGATCTAGATCCAGTAATTAGGAAGTAGCTGCCCAGATGAACAAAAGGGCGTGGGCGAGAGTGGGGGTGAGGATGTCGTTCAATAAATTCATTTCTGTTTCAGGCATCTTTTATACATATTACTTAAGAGAACATAGCAAGAAATGCAAATAATAATAGTTCTTTATTTTATTATGACAGTTAATTAATAGCAACCTGTTTTAATGAATAAAGTCACTCAGAGTCCTTCAGCACTTCCTAAGTAGAGGCCAGAATCTGTAGGGATTCTTTCCCCCTGATTGTATAGCTCCTAGACTCCGAGCACTATATAGGCCCCTGTATAGAAATGCTCACTAATGAAGAGGGAGGGCTAGAAGCTTGTCTGCATTCAGAGATCACTGGTGAGTCATTCAGCAAGAAAAGGCCCCTGACCAGGAATAGTCACAGTTCCGTGGCATTGTACTAGCAAAAGGGTCTGATCAAAGGTCTCCCGTGGAGCTTGCATGGCTCCCTTTCATACTACGACCATAATTAAAACCACTAATTCTCTTTTAAAATGCTGCAGGATGCCATGTAGGCATCTGTCTGGAGTGTCCTTTGTGATGTCATAAGCTGTTAAGGACCAGTGCCGAGGGCTTTTGAGTGAAATGCCAGTCATGAAGGTGCTTCAAGACAAGGGTACCTCTAAAAGCTTGACAGGGCCTTGACTGCACAATTCGAGCTGAATTTGCCCCTTGTCAGCTGCCAGTAAATAAATCTCAAAGGGGGAAAAGCTGAAGTTTCATTACCTGATCCATGGGGCTTTGTTGGTTTTGGCATCACACAGGGGAAGCTCTTGCTCCTCCATTCTCTGGATTTGAAGATGTCCATTGGAGCCTGCAGTGCCTGGACAGGGTTCAGAGCGGAACCTTTTGAAGAGTGTCAATAGTTGTAACAGTTCAGCTGTTAGGAAGACAAATACATGGAGGAGCTCATTAATCCGCTTTTGGCTTCGGTGCCTTTTGCCCTTTTATCACAGCCTTATTAGGCTCCTGCTCATCTTGAACCAGAAAAAACTGAATTGAAGTTGTTGAGTACTAATTGGCAAAGACTTTTAATCATGGGCCAAGAACTTTCACTGACTTGAAAGTAACTTCTCCACAGGGAAGAGCCAGAAACCTGGTTCACCTTAAAACAAAAACCTGTTGGAGCTCAGTGTGCTGTGAGAATCAGAGGAAGCACTGGTAAATTGTCTAAGGCTATCCACTCGAAAGAAATTATGGAAGGTTATGACTTTCCCTTTTCTAGGGGAAAAGGACAATAAAATCCAAGCATTTCTTCATAAAGCCTTTCTTGGTTCAGAAAAATTTCTTGAGTGTGTGCTGGCCATGTTTGTTTCTGAACATCCTTCTGTATGAGTGATTATCATCTGAGAATCTATACATACACACAGTATTTCTTAAAAGGAACATTTTCTGTGTAGCCTCACAAGCAGCAAGCAAGGCCTCTTTGACAACACCTTTTCATGTGTATCAGCGTACAGGCATGTCTGCTGCTGTGTGCGCTTTGCACATGAGTATTACTAGCACATGGCACATAGGTTATCTGATACTTGTCCAGCAGCGACACTAGACCTCTTTGACAAAGCAATAATATATATATATACACACATATATATACATATATATATGTATGTATATATATATATAGTGTGAGACAGATAAAATCACCACAACTATTTAAACTCCTTAAAGCCATCAGCAAATGAAAAAATTTCAAATGGAACTAGTATTTAAGGATGGTTTGCCTCGTCTCGCCTTCATTCCCAGTCAGCTTTTTGGAAGAATCTTTTCCTTTCTCCTGTGTGAAGCTAAAGTTGCTTTCCTTTGCTTGCTATTGCTTTTCCTTGGCTGGAGCATAACAGCATAAAATCAGATAAAGGGCTCCCTTCAGTCCAGCCCCCAAGGCTGAGGAGGGCGTGAGGAGATGGCTTCTTATACAGGATTTGGCCAGCATCCCCCTCCTCGTCCCTGGTGTGCTATGGGTTGGCAGATATACAGGAACCCCACAAAGCCAACTTCTGCCTGGAGGTTAGCCTGAGGAGCAAGTAGGAGCCAACAGAGCTGTCTGTCTCTCCACACAGTACAGTACCCTGCTGCCTGGACCCTGAGGCCAGTCCACACCAGAGGGCACAGTACAAGGGCATTGCGGCTGCCACATTCACTAGCAAAGCACCGAGCACGCCCTACTTCCTACCCTTCTCTGCTTCCTGCTGTGGGAGCATGCGCAGTTACTAGAGCTTAGTCCCTCTTGTTTTTTAAAAGAACCTTTTAAAAAAAATACATGTTTTGTTCTGTTATTCAAATTGTAGCCAAAATAAAGGAAAATTCATTATAATTTATTCAAAAATGTGAAAGCTTACAATAGAGTTTGTAGATGTTACTTTGCTCATAGTCTCAGTGTTTTCTGATGATCAAGCTATGTTTAGCCATTAAGAGATTTAATTAAAGCCAGGTTGGGGGTGGGGTGGGTTAAGTTATTATACTCTGCTGATAACTCGGTGTCATCAGATTAGGATATGAAGAGTAGATTTTTATATTTACATATTAAAAGTTAAACATTGTGACTCCTTAATCATACTTCCCATTAATATCCGTCAGCAGTTAAAATGAGTGCTTTTAATATTCAGGGGAAAAAAAAAACCACTTCAATTTCAAAGGTTAAAAAAAACGAATCCTATTACAGCAAATCCTTTTGTTCTATTTCTGATATAATTTTACAAATGCACTATCATAAGGTAATAAGATTCTGAACTACTCAAGTGCTATGGCTAGGGTAAAAGGAATAATTCTGGACCCCTGAGAGACTCACACCGTTTTCACTTTTCCCCAAGTTCTGTTGTGGATGCAAAACCATTCTTAAGCAGGCACGCCAAACAAGTGAGGTTTCCAAGGATGCTGGGAACATTAAAAGCCAAGCTCTTGGCACAACCCTGCAGAGCAAACAAGGAGTGGAGGCTTAGCCGCGCTGCGCTCAATGAAGACGTCATTGCCAGGCCTCTCCGAAGGCCTGTTTGATTTGAATCAGCATGGGTGATACCTTTCAAAGCCCAGAGAGTGGTGCAATGGGCTTACCTGGTTGTAGGGAAGCCCGCTAACCTGGATGAATCTTGAAAAGGCCATTG